>NC_134357.1:9987150-10024650 GCF_048569485.1 Anomaloglossus baeobatrachus | reverse complement strand
AAAAAATGAAAATAAATATCCGTCGTAAGATTTGTCAGCGGAGCCGCCATCATCTGAACATAAACGATCACAGAGCAAAATAAATATTCTACATTTGTTAACCCCTGTAGAAACCTCTCAATAATCCTAAATGGAAATAAAAAAAAATATTTTTTTCCCTCTTACATTTGTTTTAGGCAAAACATCAAATATATTAACATTATGTCGCATTTATAGACTGTGAGATTAGTCTTAGTTTTATGTCCTTCATTTACATTAAAATAAATAATAATCCAGGTCTAACTATAATCACACTTTTATAACCTAAAAAAGCAATTGATCAATCCTTTTAATTTTCTTTTAAAACAGTTAATGAAATGAGTTAAATATCTAATTATCTGGGGTTTTTAGGAATCATGATTAATGACTAAAGTGTTCAATAAATCACAAATTAATCATGGAATATTGTCAGATATATTATAGTCTGTATTGCAGGTATATAGTGTAGATTTATTTAAAATTCAGTTTTGTTTTTATTCTACTGTTAATTTTATTATATAAATATATAATTTTTAATCTATTCACCTTTACATTATTATTATTATTATTACCATTGTTATATTATGGTTTATTTTATATTGTACTTTTTTTTTTTATTCAATATATTATTATTATTATTATTTTAATTTGTATTCAATTTGTCGTTTTATAGTTAAGTTTTTCGTTTTTTGAGATTTTTTTAATTTTACATTTTTTTTATTCCATTATGTAGTTTTACGGATTTTTCCTTTCTTTATCTTATTTGATATATTTTTTTTATTCCATTATACAGTTTTCCTTCCTTTCTTTCTTTTCTATATTTTATAATTTTTTTTTTATTTCCCTTATGTAGTTTTTATTTTGTTCTTTTTAAATATAATTGTACTATTATATTTTTTATTATTATAAACAATATATATAGTCCATTATGTAGTTTTTCCTTTCTTTTTTTTTATTTTTTTATTCTTTTAGAATTTATAATAGTAATAATATAATATTATTATTATTATTATTATTATTATTATTAACTCAAAGTAAAAAAGGAAAAACTATAAAACTACATAATTGAATAAAAATTTTTTTAAAAAAGAGGAAAAACTACAAAATGGAATAAAAAAACTTTATATATATATATATAATCTCTCATTATGTAGTTTATCCTTTCTTTTTCTTTTATAATTTATTATTATTGTTATTATTATTATTACATTATGTTGTTTTATAGTTTTTCCCTTTTTTTCTTTTATTTTATAACTTTTTTTTTATCCACTATATAGTTTTTACTTTTTTATAATTTTTTAATTCCATTATATAGTTTTATAGCTTTTCCTTTTTTTCTATTATTAATATTATTATTATTATTCCATTATGTCGCTTTATAGTTTTTCTTTTCTTTTTTATTTTTCATTTTATAAATTTTTTTCATCCATTATGTAGTTTTTCCTTTCTTTTTTATTTTAAATTGTTTTTCTTTGTATTCCGTTTTATAGTTTTTTTATTAATAATAATAATAATAATAAAAAATATTATTATTCAGTTATGTAGCTTTATGGTTTTTCTGTTCTTTTTTTTGTTATAACTTTTTTTTTATTCTATTATGTAGTTTTATAGTTTTTACTTTTTTGTTTTTTCCTCCCCAAGTTTAGTGTTTGAAAACGATTTATAGAAAAGTAGACTTAACACTGGTACCACAATGGTGATTTTAATTACAAATTGATATTCAGAGACGACCTAAGATGAAATGTGTAAGATACTTATAGGCTACTGTGATAGCTATAGATGGATGCATGTATATGTCTGTGTGCTTATGTGTATACATTATATAGTAGAACATAGTTTTGCAGATGTCTTGTCCTCGATGTGTCCCTATCTCTGCAGTGCGTCCTCGTCGTCCCGTCATTCATGGCTGGAATACATTAGTTTTTTCTTCTTTTCTTACTCTCCAGCCGGGCAGCTTTGCCATCTCCTGACCCAATCTCTATTTCGGAGCAGCAGAGCTGCAATAATTTGCTTACTGAAACCTCAATCTTGTCGCGGCGGTCATTAAGACAAACCAATGCTCTTTAAGAAAGAAGTTGTGTAAATGTGCTTGGCTCGGAGCTTTATGACAGAGGGTAATGTGAGAATACTGGGATTTGCTTCACAGGCACCTGGCAGGAATATGCTGAGCTACAAAAATATGCAAAAAAGAGGGAAAATAAATAAATAAAATGTTGCCCATCTTGCAGCTCGGAGTAAACCTCTGCAGGTCGCGGTGGTGCTGAGGTTGTTGCCTCCTTGTAACTGCTGCCCACCAGGACCCTCCCTCCGTGCACCGGGGGGCACCTCTCGTGGCCGCTGTGCCCACTTTGTGTCAGTCTGTTTTTGTAGGACGGGCCTGAGAGTTTTCTTTTTCGGATCCCAGTGATCTTGTCGGAGTGTGACGGGGGTGACTGGGTGTAAGTCAGTATGATGAAGAATACGGAGGCTAAAACCTTCTTTTTTTTTTTTTCCCTCTTTGTAACCGACTTCCACCGTGCCATTCCCCTCTACTTGATGATTGTGTCTTAGATGTGGTTTTAAAAGAGAATCCCAAACCATTTTTTCTGTTTAATGTGACAGTATGAGAAACTGATCTTTAGTCACTCACAAAAAAAAAAAAGGGAAAATAAAAAAAAAAGGCGCCCGGAACACGGCGAATGTTTAGCTCCGTTTAATGTGTTTGTCTGTGATTTTTTTAAATGCTAAACATGTAAACAGATAAATTGTCAGTGTTAATTCTGTCTCCTGTCACACAACTGATCTCTCTTCTGCCTTCTCTTTCCTTTTTATCTCTCTTTGTGCATTCTCGTCGCAGTTGCTAAAATTACGGGAAGAGGTGAGTGCTTCCGAGCTCCATGATCGCCCCCTCTCCACCGCGCACTCATTCACTCGCCGACACTTTCACAGCTCCGTCTGCTGAAACTTCACTCTCTTCATTCAGTTTTTATTAAGGGTTCCACTATGTAGAGGGGCTCCGATTAGAAGAAATAACATCTCACCCGCTAATGATTACCCCCCCCAGGGGTTTTTACATTTTCACTAATGCAAACACTATCCGTGTGTTTAACTTGTCATGTAAGTCTTGGGATAAGGAAGGGGGCGACTATGGCAGATTTAGAGATCAGGAAGGGTCGACTATGGCAGATTTAGGGATAAGGAAGGGGGCGACTATGGCAGATTTAGGGCAAATTACCGGTGTTATAAGGGCCGAGATAGTGGACTGCTCCTCATCTTTAGGACCAACAATAAAGGCTCAAAAACTCCTCTAGTGACATAAATTTGCTAATGATTTCCAAAAATGTATACAAACAATTGCTTTCCTCCATAAGAAAATTGTGGCAATTCTTATTATATGTCCTTGTACGTATGTGGTTCTGTATTAGCTGTGAAATAATCACGTGGGGATGATGACATCTATATCTGCTTTGAAAAATCTACAAACCCCCTGAGGTAACAATCCAATAAATGGTATGTTATCCAGTGTAGATCCTCAGGGGCGGAGCTTGGCAACATCTGTAGGAGTTATACCCGCCCCTCAGAGGTCTGGTTGTGATATAACACAGAAAATCAGTTTTTCCTCCAGTTGTCTTTTTAAGTCAGCAACTTTTAAAGATAGGAAATGTTTATTATCTCCAGCACTAGAAATGAGAGAATGAAATTGCAGAGCCCAGGTCAGTATACCATGTCTGCAGACCCCCTCCTACCTGCTGGCATCCCTGACTCCTCTTTTGATAAGCGGTTTTGTGCTATCTCATTGCCGTGTTCCACACACATGACATTGCAGACATATAGGATGGGGTTCGCAGGGCTCCCTGTTATGATTCAGGGACCGAGGAGGATCAAAAAATGCAGAATCCCAAATAGTAACAGAGTGGCTGGAATCTTAACAGACTGCAGACCTTATCCTGACACACAACTCGAAGTAGCCGTGGGACGAGCCTACGATGACCTAGTCGTCTCGATACAGACGGAGAACTAAATATTCTCACTGATAGAGATGTAAAAAAGCTAATCTGCCTCGGAGCAATCCCCAAAGATAGATAGATAGCCCCCCACATGTAAAGGATACAATGATGTAGAAAAACACAATACAAAGCTAGAAAAGACAGATTCAGCAAAGGTGAGGCCCAAACTATCTTTATAGAAAAGGATAGGAAGGAGCACTGTCTGCAACCGTAAAAACCCTAATAAATACCAGCACTTCTGATATGTAAAAATCCTGAGGTCACACAACCTCTCCCCCACTGTATCAGCACTCAAATGTTACTGGGATCCAAAAACGCTAATATACATGAGGGACTGAATTAATACCAAGCATGACAAACAAACCTTGCAGAATCATGGAGCTAAGTATACAGACACTCCCAGCAGGGAATGATCCCATTCCACCAAGAACTCCACACAGACAAAATAAGAATCAAGCATTAGTATTAAGCAGAAAAAAAACAAGAAAGTGGAAAACAAACAGAGGTACAAAAACCACTTATCTGAGAGGAGTTCTGGCTGTGAGCATGGCTGGTTACAGAATGTCCTTAACACACGAGACCATTGAGCACCGGCAAGTAACAAGAGAAAACTACTTGGTTATATAGTCCCAGTCTGACCCTGATTGCCAGTCCTCTACAGCTGTGTGGATTTCATTCCACAAATCAACTGCACCGCCAGCACTGACCACAAGAGGGAGCCCCAAACTGGAAAACGTATTCACAACAGCTCCCATCCAGCGTCCACAGACTCAATATCCCGATTGTTCCCATTTGGCCTCACAATCTAAAGCCTCATTTAGTTTTTGGAAACTCCATGCAGACGGTGCTGGCGTCCTGCCCACAAGGCACATGGATGTTTTTTTCTGCATGAAATATCTGTATAGAAAATACTGAACCTTTGTGTGCAGCAATGTGAATAGCAGCCATTATTTGTAGAAGCCTAGACTTTCTGATCGGGCTGTGCTCATGGGGCACATCGGGTAAACGTTCTCATAGATTTAGAGGCCTATCTGGGCTCTGCTCCCACTGGTGTCATGACTACTATTCAGACCCGGTGGGCCCTGTTGCCTTGTTATGACTGTCAAGCTCCAGTATTGTTAGCTGATTTAAGTCCTGGACCCTCTGTCGGAAACCGTGTAATATCAATGTGAACGGTTCCGGATGTATTTATTCCACACCCTCCTGGCCCTGCTGCTGGAAGCGGCCACTCACCTATATGTAATGTCTGCCAAATCCACCAGTTTTCAGACTGGTTAACTTCATATTGTGTATGAGGGTCCTCTGACTTGTTTTTTCCCATTACCAGATATTGAGGGTAGAAAGAATCAGGCAGTTAGAGTTCAGCATGTCCAATCATCTTGTTCTCGCTGAAAATAGGCCACCGCCTGAGCTGTGACAGTGGCTTACTCTCCGCCTGCCACAGTGGGGGGGGGTGTAGTGGAGCTCATGTGTCCTCGTCGACACAGTGTTTAATAAGGCGATTCGTCCACTCATGTTTGTTGGGATTAGTCGGGAGCTCGTACGCGGCTGATCCTGCACATCAATATGGAGACGCCCTCATGATGGTGGCCGAGCAGCAGGTTGCTCAGCTGGAGGGAATTATTCTCTTTTTGCCATGTAAACTGCAAACATTGAGGCCACGTTAATTGGTGAAGTCATCAATGTGTGATACCCATAGGGGGCGCTATTTGGCCCCTCACTAATTCCTAGAAAATCATCTGCTACTCTGTGTGCCGTGCCCTCTACTGCTCCGTGTGCCATAGCGTCTGCTGCTCCGTGTGCCATAGCGTCTACTGCTCCGTGTGCCATACCCTCTACTGCTCCGTGTGCCATACCCTCTACTGCTCCGTGTGCCGTACCCTCTACTGCTCCGTGTGCCGTACCCTCTACTGCTCCGGGTGCCGTACTCTCTCCTGCTCCGGGTGCCGTACTCTCTCCTGCTCCGGGTGCCGTACTCTCTCCTGCTCCGTGTGCCGTACTCTCTCCTGCTCCGTGTGCCGTACTCTCTCCTGCTCCGTGTGCCGTACTCTCTCCTGCTCTGTGTGCCGTACTCTCTCCTGCTCTGTGTGCCGTACTCTCTCCTGCTCCGTGTGCCGTACCCTCTACCGCTCCGTGTGCCGTACCCTCTATCGCTCCGTGTGCCGTACCCTCTACCGCTCCGTGTGCCGTACCCTCTACCGCTCCGTGTGCCGTACCCTCTACCGCTCTGTGTGCCGTACCCTCTACCGCTCTGTGTGCCGTACCCTCTACCGCTCTGTGTGCCGTACCCTCTACCGCTCCGTGTGCCGTACCCTCTACCGCTCCGTGTGCCGTACCCTCTACCGCTCCGTGTGCCGTACCCTCTACCGCTCCGTGTGCCGTACCCTCTACCGCTCCGTGTGCCGTACCCTCTACCGCTCCGTGTGCCGTACCCTCTACCGCTCCGTGTGCCGTACCCTCTACCGCTCCGTGTGCCGTACCCTCTACCGCTCCGTGTGCCGCACCCTCTACCGCTCCGTGTGCCGTACCCTCTACCGCTCCGTGTGCCGTACCCTGTTTGTCCTCATCGGGCAGGGAGCAGATATTTTTGTATTTCTGGTTTTCTCAGTTTTTGGGTCAGTAACGGCAGAACCCGTGTTGGTGATGGGGAGTTGTCACCCTCACGTCGTCTTGTAAGACACCATCATTTTCTTCAGACGTGTATTCCAGTTTGATATTGAAATGTCCCTGCCTCCTCATCCTCGCAGAGTAATGTATTCTGTTTCTTTCCCCCCCTCTAATTTTACATGGTAGAAACTGAGTCCACAATTCGTCCTTTAAAGTCTTCCATCATTTGCAATATGAAAGTGGTTAAAAGCAGAAGGAATATCTCCATTGTCTTTTGTAACATTGATATGGCTTTCATCTCGTACAAATAACAGGAGCCGGCTTCATGTAATCAAAAGCCGCTATTATGATTTCTAATGAGAATTACAAGGAACAAAAAAAGGAAATTCCTCATCTCCTCTGCTCCGTTCTATAAAGTGCGCTCTTCTGTGCTGCATAGTTACTACTCATTATATTGGCCGATGGGGACGTTACCCTGGTACCCCGGGCACGGCCGGCGCTGTGAAGACGAGCATGGACAGTACGGGCAATACCTTGTGATACTTCCGATCCTTGCATCTCTATTGTTAATATTTAAAAAATGACTACTACGGATTATGTGGATCCCAATGAATCAACTGAAATCTTTTTAGAAATTGTCCAATTTCCCTGCAGCGCCATCACTGGGGAGATTATGCATTACACATCCCCGCTGGAAATAAAGTGGGCTATCGATAAAGTATAAATGGGCCAACATCGGACTTCCAGCAGGTCATACGTTTACATCCACCAACATGTCTGTGCCGATAATCCGCTTGGACAATTCCGGACAAGATTGTAATCTCTGTAGAACCTTCTGTGAGGCTCATGGACATCATTTGTATTCATTTAATGTGGACATATTTTAAGGACTATCATCAAGGCCTGCCCACCTCTCTGCTTGTTATTATTGGAAAATCAATGCAAATCAGCCAAGAACCAGGGGATCATCGTCACACGTCTGGGACAACGTTGAGGAACCCAGATGTTCCAAAAAGACGTGCACTGTGAGGATTCTCCTGCCCCGGAAGCGGGTAGTTATGTGACTCTAATTATACGATTTACAGACATGCGTTCACTTGCCGACTATACTCTACCCGCCCTTGCTCTATACTCTTGCATTGAGCAAGGCCGGATACAGTTTAGTTGGCGTGTGATCCCATGTATGCAAATCGCATACTTGTGGTTACGCTTCTGCTCCCGACACCGGAGAATTCTTACAGCACTCGGTATATGATGTGAGGATACACCACCCTATCATGGAGGCAGTCCTAGGCAATCGCACAGATATCCCACCGCTTGCACTAATTTATCAAGAACTGCACTCTGCTGCTCCAAATCGCCAGGACAATACTCAGTTGTCCGATGATTGATAGACGAGGTGACTGCTGCTTTTATTACTACTATGCCGATGATTGGGAAACTCACAGTGCTGATATTGTATATACACCACCAGTTCCAGCTCATGGCATATATATATATATATATATATATATATATATATATATATATATAATATATATATATATATACATATATATATACCCCTTAGAATACTCACTTAAGCTCCACAATAATCCAAGAAAAACTTCTAGTTGCCACCACCAATTGTTTATGCATGTCGATTGGACACCCGTTACACATAACATATGGCTTCTGGGATACAGTTTATAGAGCAAGAGGAACAAATCTATTACATTTTGTATAGTTAATAACAAGGTGTCAAAGCAAACTTCAGTATTTACAGTGATGAGCAAAAGGGTAACAATGTTTTGAACTTTTAATTTTAATCTTCCATATCTGACCATCCTCTACATCTTTTAGTGTGAGACGACCTTCATTTTATAGACTATCATCTTGGTTATCTCATACATACGTTAGATTTTTAACGATTTGTTACTCTTTTGCTCCTGATGGTTGAAATTTTTTTTCTTCCTATATACTACAAATTACAACCTGTTCTCACATTCCCTAATTACTCAGTGTGTTATTAAGTTGATTCCCAAGTGAAAGGTCACTGGTTCAATTCTAGAAGCAGCTATGAAGATTTCCCAAAAAAAGAGACACCGCATCATGCAGAACATTCTTAGCGGTCTCTCGGTAAACAAAATTGCCAAAGTCCACCATGTGAGGTCAAGACAGCTGAAAGAATATGAAATGAAGTCCATTCATCCATTCAAAAGCCAAGAGGTGACGTCCATGCAAAATATCGGAGTCAACAAGTCGTTCATCACAAGGTCTATTAGTTCTGGCGCGACAAACCCATTAGTGCAGGCGTCTCGTATGCTTCATAATGGTGAGATCACAGAGGTCCATGCAAGAACTATGTAATGCACGTTACACACGCCTGGAATGGAGGCCCCAAAAAAATGAAAAAGCTTCAACTTCAACATCATCATAAGAAGCGTCAGCTCAAGATTACAAAGAAGTTCGAAGAGTTGACAGTGGAAGATTGGAAACGGGTGATTTGGAGCAATGAGATGAAAGACAATAGATGGATCTGATAGGGGCGAATGGGTCTGAAAGAAACAAGAGAACAAGGGGCTAACTGATAGAGAAATTGAAGGAACTGATAAAGTTCGATGGAGTAAAGCTGGTGTCACACATAACGACAACGACGTCGCTGCTACGTCACCATTTTCTGTGACGTTGCAGCGACGTCCCGTCGCTGTCGCTGTGTGTGACATCCAGCAACGACCTGGCCCCTGCTGTGAGGTCGCCGGTCGTTGCTGAATGTCCAGCTTCATTTTTTGGTCGTCACTCTCCCGCTGTGACACACACATCGCTGTGTGTGACAGCGAGAGAGCGACGAATTGAAGCGATCAGGAGCCGGCACTGGCAGCTGCGGTAAGCTGTAACCAGCGTAAACATCGGGTAACCAAGGGAAGACCTTTCCCTGGTTACCCGATGTTTACGCTGGTTACCAGCCTCCGCTCTTACTGCCAGTGCCGGCTCCTGCACTGTGACATGTGGCTGCAGTACGCATCGGGTAATTAACCCGATGTATACTGTAGCAAGGAGAGCAAGGAGCCAGCGCTAAGCAGTGCGCGCGGCTCCCTGCTTTCTGCACTGTGACATGTAGCTGCAGCACACATCGGGTTAATTAACCCGATGTGTGCTGCAGGAGAGCAAGGAGCCAGCGCTAAGCGCGGCTCCCTGCTCTCTGAACTGTGACATGTAGCTGCAGCACACATCGGGTTAATTAACCCGATGTGTGCTGCAGGAGAGCAAGGAGCCAGCGCTAAGCGCGGCTCCCTGCTCTCTGAACATGTAGCACAGCGACCTTATGATCGCTGCTTCTGCTGTGTTTGACAGCTAAGCAGCGATCATAACAGCGACTTACAAGGTCGCTGTTACGTCACCGAAAATGGTGACGTAACAGCGACGTCGTTGTCGCTGTCGTTTAGTGTGACACCAGCTTAAGGTTGATGATATGGGGGTGTTTCATAGACAAAGGCATTGGATACCTGACCAGGATCGATGATGGTGTCAATATGTGAGTATCCTACAAGATGAGTTACTTCATACACTCGAGTACTATGGGTATGAAAAGGATGACAGTGTTCCAGCAGGAGAACGACCCGAAGCATACGGTGAGATTGGAGGAGAAATGGCTCAATGACCATGAAATGCAGGAGCTGGATTGTCCCCCAAAGGTCTCCAGACTTCAACCCGATCCAACACTTGTGGGTGAAGAAAAAGCTGTATACATCCCCGACCAGTATACACCAACACTGGGAACGTAGAGAAGAGACCTGACCAGTATACACCAACACTGGGAACATAGAGAAGAGACCTGACCAGTATACACCAACACTGGGAATGTGGAGAAGCGACCTGACCAGTATACACCGACACTGGGAACGTGGAGAAGAGACCTGACCAGTATACACCAACACTGGGAACGTGGAGAAGAGACCTGACCAGTATACACCAACACTGGGAACCTGGAGAAGAGACCTGACCAGTATACACCAACACCGGGAACGTGGAGAAGAGACCTGACCAGTATATACCAACACTGGGAACGTGGAGAAGTGACCTGACCAGTATACACCAACACTGGGAACGTGGAGAAGAGACCTGACCAGTATACACCAACACTGGGAACGTGGAGAAGAGACCTGACCAGTATACACCAACACTGGGAACATGGAGAAGTGACCTGACCAGTATACACCAACACTGGGAACGTGGAGAAGAGACCTGACCAGTATACACCAACACTGGGAACGTGGAGAAGAGAGCCAGCCTGTATACACCAATACTGGGAATGTGGAGAAGAGACCTGACAAGTATACACCAACACTGGGAACGTGGAGAAGAGAGCCAGCCAGTATACACCAACACTGGGAACGTGGAGAAGAGACCTGACCAGTATACACCAACACTGGGAACGTGGAGAAGAGACCTGACCAGTATACACCAACACTGGGAACGTGGAGAAGAGAGCCAGCCAGTATACACCAATACTGGGAATGTGGAGAAGAGACCTGACTAGTATACACCAACACTGGCAACGTGGAGAAGAGACCTGACCAGTATACACCAACACTGGGAACATGGAGAAGAGACCTGACCAGTATACACCAACACTGGGAACGTGGAGAAGAGACCTGACCAGTATACACCAACACTGGGAACGTGGAGAAGAGACCTGACCAGTATACACCAACACTGGGAACGTGGAGAAGAGACCTGACCAGTATACACCAACACTGGGAACGTGGAGAAGACACCTGACCAGTATACACCAACACTGGGAACGTGGAGAAGAGACCTGACCAGTATACACCAACACTGGGAATGTGGAGAAGACACCTGACCAGTATACACCAACACTGGCAACGTGGAGAAGAGACCGGGGATCAGATTTCTGTGCAGACATGCTTGAATCTGTTCGAGAGCTGTCCAGAAGGATTCAGGCAATTCTGAAAGCAAAGGTGGATTTACAAAATAATAAAAATTTAAAATTTAGATTTCTAGTAGGACTAACACTAATAATGAAATAACAATAATCTGCATATCTAATCATATGCTAAATAGTTACAAGTTAGGGTCCCGTCACGCGTAGCGACGTTCCAGCGATCCCACCAGCGATCTAACCTGGCAGGGATCGCTGGAGCGTCGCTACATGGTCGCTGGTGAGTTGTCAATCAGGCAGATCTCCACAGCGATCAGAGACCAGCAACCAGCGACCCGTGTAACGACACTGTGCTTGGTGGTCAGGGTACGCATCGGGTAACTAAGCAAAGCGCTTTGCATAGTTACCCGATGTGCACCATGGTTACCAGCGTACCGCTGCTTACAGGCTGACAGACGCCGGCTCCCTGCACATTCAGATGGTTGGTCTCCCGCCATCAAACACGCCTATGCGTGCTGCACAGCGGGAGACCAATGAGCAAAAAATGGTCCTGATCGTTTTGTAGCGATCAGCGACCTCACAGCAGGGGCCCGCTCGCTGCTGCTTTTTACACACAGCGATATCACTGGCAAGGTCACTGATACGTCACAAAACCTGTGACGTTTCAGTGATCACGCTAGCAATCTCGCTGTGTGTGACGGGGGGCTTTAAATTTCTGTATGAGATAGCCAAGATGATTGTCTTACATGAAGTCGTCTCACACTCAACTGTAGTGGATGGTGAGATATGGAGCCTGAAAGTCAAAAGGTCAAAATGTTGTTTCCCTTTTGCTTGTCACTGTATTAGAGAACAGTCACTCCCACATACCTTCCCTCATAACAGGGCTGGTCATGGAATGTCTTCAGTCTCTAGAAAATTATGAAATCCCCAACTTTCATGATACCTTTGCACCTAGAGGTCCCAGGCGGAAAATATTGTGGTCATGTTTCTTACCATGATTTTTTCTTTCTATGGAGATGAAACATGGCATGGATAGCATTATTCAGTTAACTGATATTAATTTGGGGCTGATGTGCTCATCAAACAATTATATAAAAATATGCATGGTCTTCCCCTCAGGATCACGGAGCTGAAAATGTGCTTCCCATAAATGTCGGATTGCTACCAACTTAACAATCTCTGGGACAATCTTTTGAAACTCTGAAGTCCTGGATATACAGACCCCAGACTTTGTGTCTTTCCCAGCATATTTACCACTTTAAATTACATGTCTACACCAAAGGGTCCTAGCTGGACAGGGGCGAGATGTAGTTAGCGTTCTCTTTCTTCCTTAATTATAATTAATCCAATATGTTCCATGTGGGGGTGGATATGTCCCCTTTCTAGAGACCAAAGAGATGTCTTTGTGGATTTTATAATTTTTCTATGACAAATCCCTTTAAGAACACATGTTTGCACAGAGCTGTCCCCGGTTTCAATCTTAGCCGTGTGCCCTGTCCTAGTGTGAAAAGGCTCGTCTATCGCAGCAGCCAGAAGATGAGACGAGGATCGTACGGGTGACAGTGAGGAGCAGAGGGGGGATATATGGATTTTATTTTTAAATTCTTTACATTTTACAACTATTATTCTCCATGGCCCGGAGAGACCATGGATGGTCATTAGGGACTTCAAATTTACGAGAATAACTTCTCTGCAAATCAAATTCCCGGGAAAATCCTCTCAACAGGTGAATTGTAATTTTACCTGATCTTCTCCTCTCTAGTCTCTATATCCGCTGCACGACGTGTCCTGTAGTGACATGACCTGTCGGCTGCTAAGCAAAGAAGAAACCACTTCTCCAAAACTGTCACAAAAATGACAGGTTACAGTCTGCAGCTGCACAAGGGGCCAAATATCTTACTTTTCTGGATAAATGTCCCTTTAGTGTCTGGAAACAAAAATGGAACTGTTCATCAATAATGACCACCATTATGGATGGAGGAAAAAGGGGGGTCTTGCAAGCTAAAGGACACCACTCTAACCGTGAGGCACAGTGGTGCCTGTATCATGTTGTGGCGGGTCGTTACTGCAGGAATATTTGCTGCTCTTCACAAAATAAAGGGCATAAAAAAGGAGTATTATGTGGAGATATGGAAGCTGCAGCTGAAGTCATCAGTCAGAAGGCCAAAGGCGTTGACTGTAGACTTGTGAATCCTAACAATGTGTGCCATGAGGATTCTGCAATGTTGACAATAGATTTTGGGGGCCGCACACGTCTAGTAGGAATGTGGCTGCACGTCAAGTTGGAATGTGTCTATCGCATCCTTGTGGTCACATGACTGGTCGGTGTAGCCGCTGGCACCAGAGAATTCTCGTAGCTCGTGGTGTGCGCAAGGTAATGATTCACAAGTCTGTTGTCACTTACAGTGACCTTTGTGATAAATCTGGACAACCCCTTTAAAACTAGGGCAGAAATGGCTCTTCCTTCTGGACAATGATCCCAAGCTTCTTCCAAAGTTCTGGCAAATGGCTTAGAGACAACAAAGTGCAAACAAGGAAACCAGGAGTGGTGATCTATGCAGAAGCGGTGCCGTGTTTCTATTATGCTTTTCCTCTGATTGTTCCACTACTGGATTTTGCTTTCAAATACTGACCAAATATTGAACATGTGCACATGGCCTTAGTATGTGTTTGTCAGGGGTTGCTTCCCCATGGACATAAACATCTGGCTGAAGCTGAGCTATCTCCTGCTACTCTTGACTTTTATTCAACTAACAACGTATATATCCAAGGTCAGTCCAAATTACTTAGGTGTTCTCCACACTGATCCTTCTGCAGTCATGTTTCCAGATTACCAACAACTTGTTACTGTATTAATGGTATTCACAGCTCAGTTTCTGCAATCAAGGTAACATATCTACTATTAACCATAGCTGCAAGCAAGTTACCATAGCTGCAAGCAAGTTACCATGTTGCCTGTTCATCTATGATTCCTGTGTGTAACCACATCTCTGCTTTTCCTCCGATTTGTTCCACTACTGGTTTTTGCTTTCAAATGCTGACCAAATACTGAACATGTGCACATGGCCTTAGCATGTGTTTTGTCAGAGGTTGCTTCCCCATGGACATAGCTCAGCTTCAGCCAGGTGTCTATCTCCTGCTACTCTTGACTTTTTTCAACTAACAGCGTATATATCCAAGGTCAGTCCAAATTATTTAGGTGTTGTCCACGCCGATCCTTCTGCAGTCATGTTTCCAGATTACCCAGAACTTGTTTTTGTATTAATGGTGTTCACAACTCAGTTTCTGCAATCAAGGTAACATATCCATTATTAACCATAACTGCAAGCAAGTTACCATTTTGTCTGTTCATCTATGATTCCTGTGTGTAACCACATCTCTGCTATCTACAACCAGTGTGCCATTACATCTCTGATATTATCAACTTAAGGTTTTGCCCAGTTTGGACTTTTAGGACACTTTTTTTTTTGTTTTTTCATTGTCCCATTTTAGGAGCCATAGTATTTCTATTTTTTCATCAACATTTCCCTGTCTAGGAGACTTTATTTTTTTAGGATGAGTTGTATTTTCTAGTTTCAGGATTTTGGTGTACAAATGACTTCTTTCTAAGTTTTATTAACACTTTATAGCAAAAAGTAAAAAATTAAGCAGCAGTTGTGCTTTTGTTCGTTTTTGTTTTCAACTTTCCTCCATTCACATACTGCACAGAGAAGACGTTACCTTTATTCCGAGGGTCGCAGGATTACAACAGTGGTTTTATCATTTATTACTTTTGTACAATAAATACTGTATAAAAAAAAATCAAACTTTTACATTCGTTTTCACTGGTGCATTTTTTTTTATACAAATGACTTTGTGATTGCTTTTTATTACGTTTTTGGAAATCTGGGAATTTATTTTTTTCAATTTGATTTTATGTTTTAAAAAAAACAAAGCAAGCCTCAGGACTCGTACGCATTTTATTTTTCCATGGATTGAGGTGCACGGGGGTTTTGTTCTTTGCATAAAATTGTGCTGTTGAAAAATACACCTTGTCCTGCAAACATACAACTTTTTTTCACCACTTTTTATTTATTTTATTTTTTTTGTGCTCTTGGATGAGTAAAATCCAGCCACTTTTTTTTTCATTTCATCTTCATCTGGAGTGCACCGCACAGGATAAATAATGATAGTGTTATGCAATGGATAAGTACGATAATGGTGCGTTCCATTTTATATATATATATATTTTTTTAATCATTTTTACTTTTGCACAGAAAAAAAAAATCATCTTTTCAATATTTATTTTTTAGCATCATATTCTGAGAGACGTAAGTTTTTCAGCTTTTCATTTTTAGAGCAGTACGATAGCTTGTTTTGTTTTTTCTTTTCCATTACTAGCTGTAGTTTTAATGGTTGCAATTTTTTGGTTGGTACAACTTTCTGACCACTTTATTTAGTTTTGTTTTTTTTGTGATGTTTTTAAGCTAGATTTATTGTTTTCCATATTTTTTAGGATGGTGGGTATTTACTTAAAAGCAACATTTTGTTTGTCAGAATATTTTTAATTCTTTATGGTGACAATACAAATATGCAACAGTACCATAGCGGTATCAGTGGGTGGTATAACCAAAGTCTGATGGGCTATGGTGTAAGATTTGTATCTGTGTTCCCCTGCATGTCGGTCAGATGTGTGGGCCCTTCTAGCCTTCTCAATCCTATAAAAAGGAAGGTTTGAACAAAAATATCTGATAGAAATTGTAGGAATTGTCACATTTCTTTACAAACACTCCACATTTTAGGAGGTCAAAAGTAATTGGACAAATAAACCAAACCCAAACAAAATATTTTTATTTTCAATATTTTGTTGCGAATCCTTTGGAGGCAATCACTGCCTTAAGTCTGGAACCCATGGACATCACCAAACGCTGGGTTTCCTCCTTCTTAATGCTTTGCCAGGCCTTTACAGCCGCAGCCTTCAGGTCTTGCTTGTTTGTGGGTCTTTCCGTCTTAAGTCTGGATTTGAGCAAGTGAAATGCATGCTCAATTGGGTTAAGATCTGGTGATTGACTTGGCCATTGCAGAATGTTCCACTTTTTTGCACTCATGAACTCCTGGGTAGCTTTGGCTGTATGCTTGGGGTCATTGTCCATCTGTACTATGACGCGCCGTCCGATCAACTTTGCGGCATTTGGCTGAATCTGGGCTGAAAGTATATCCCGGTACACTTCAGAATTCATCCGGCTACTCTTGTCTGCTGTTATGTCATCAATAAACACAAGTGACCCAGTGCCATTGAAAGCCATGCATGCCCATGCCATCACGTTGCCTCCACCATGTTTTACAGAGGATGTGGTGTGCCTTGGATCATGTGCCGTTCCCTTTCTTCTCCAAACTTTTTTCTTCCCCTCATTCTGGTACAGGTTGATCTTGGTCTCATCTGTCCATAGAATACTTTTCCAGAACTGAGCTGGCTTCATGAGGTGTTTTTCAGCAAATGTAACTCTGGCCTGTCTATTTTTGGAATTGATGAATGGTTTGCATCTAGATGTGAACCCTTTGTATTTACTTTCATGGAGTCTTCTCTTTACTGTTGACTTAGAGACAGATACACCTACTTCACTGAGAGTGTTCTGGACTTCAGTTGATGTTGTGAACGGGTTCTAAAGTATGCGGCGATCATCCACCACTGTTGTCATCCGTGGACGCCCAGGCCTTTTTGAGTTCCCAAGCTCACCAGTCAATTCCTTTTTTCTCAGAATGTACCCGACTGTTGATTTTGCTACTCCAAGCATGTCTGCTATCTCTCTGATGGATTTTTTCTTTTTTTTCAGCCTCAGGATGTTCTGCTTCACCTCAATTGAGAGTTCCTTAGACCGCATGTTGTCTGGTGACAGCAACAGCTTCCAAATGCAAAACCACACACCTGTAATCAACCCCAGACCTTTTAACTACTTCATTGATTACAGGTTAACGAGGGAGACGCCTTCAGAGTTAATTGCAGCCCTTAGAGTCCCTTGTCCAATTACTTTTGGTCCCTTGAAAAAGAGGAGGCTATGCATTACAGAGCTATGATTCCTAAACCCTTTCTCCGATTTGGATGTGAAAACTCTCATATTGCAGCTGGGAGTGTGCACTTTCAGCCCATATCTAAATAATTGCCTTATTCTGTCTTTCTGTCTGTCTGTCTTGCTCCAAAATTGTGTCCTTACGGTAACACAAAGCTGATTGGCCGCTGGGCTCGCCATGGCCCCGCCCCCCCGCACGGATTGGCCGTTCGCCCAGGTTGCGCCCCCACACGGATTGGCCGGCTGCTCGCCCAGGCTCCGTTCCCCCCACAGATTGACCTCTCGCCCCGGCACCCTGCAGGCATTGGCAACTCGGCCACGCCCCGCCCCCCTCACGCAATGCACGCTAGCTCTGGCCCCGCCCCCCCACGCATTCCCCGATCCGACACGGTCACGGAGCCACGACTACCAGGTGAGTACTGTACCCCTGGGAGCCCACATCAGCGTACGCCGCCAAACCAGCCGACACATACCCTCGCATTGCTGGGGCTGGCCGGCGTATGCTGGTGTGGGCTCCCGTGCGAGCGGGGGACGAGATACGCTGGTAACCATGGTAACATAGTTACCAGCGCATCAAGGTCCTGCAGCGGCGGAAAATACACACACGCACACACATAACAGCACACACACACACACACACACACACATACACACACACATCAGATCACACTCACTCTCACACACACCTCACACACACATCACATCGCATCCACATACTCACAACATCCTGGGATATCGCTTGCTTCTCGGCGGCGATACTGTGCTGTGAGCTTCCAGGACCTGCCGGAGGATCACATGGCCAGAAGCATGTGGTATCTCCGGATGTTGTGAGTATGAGCGCGTATGTGCAATATCGTCAATGTGTGTGTGCGTGAGTGTATGCGATCGGGTGTGTGTGTGAGTGTATGCGATCGGGTGTGTGTGTGAGTGTATGCGATCGGGTGTGTGTGTGAGTGTATGCGATCGGGTGTGTGTGAGTGTATGCGATCGGGTGTGTGTGAGTGTATGCGATCGGGTGTGTGTGAGTGTATGCGATCGGGTGTGTGTGAGTGTATGCGATCGGGTGTGTGTGAGTATGCGATCGGGTGTGTGTGAGTATGCGATCGGGTGTGTGTGAGTGTATGCGATCGTGTGTGTGTGTGTGTGTATGCGATCGGGTGTGTGTGTGTATGCGATCGGGTGTGTGTGAGTGTATGCGATCGGATCTGTGAGTGTCGGCAGAGGAGCACGGCGTGCTGGAGGAGGCTGGGAGGAGAGAGGCTGATCCTGGGGAAGGCTGGGATGGGGAGGCTGAGAGAAGAGAGGCTGATGCTGGGGTAGGCTGGGAGGAGAGAGGCTGATGCTGGGGACCGAAAAGGCTGATGCTGGGAGGAGGGAGGCTGATGCTGGGGGAGGCTGAGGCTGGGGTAGGCTGGGAGGAGAGAGGCTGATGCTGGGAAGAGAGAGGCTGATGCTGGGAGGAGAGAGGCTGATGCTGGGGGAGGCTGAAGCTGAGGCTGGGGGAGGCTGATGCTGGGGTAGGCTGGGAGAAGAGAGGCTGATGCTGGGGACAGAAAAGGCTGATGCTGGGAGGAGAGAGGCTGATGCTGGGATGAGAGGGGCTGATGCTGGGGACAGAGAGGCTGATGCTGGGGACAGAGAGGCTGATGCTGGGGACAGAGAGGCTGATGCTGGGGACAGAGAGGCTGATGCTGGGGACAGAGAGGCTGATGCTGGGGACAGAGAGGCTGATGCTGGGGACAGAGAGGCTGATGCTGGGGACAGAGAGGCTGATGCTGGGAGGAGAGAGGCTGATGCTGGGGACAGAGAGGCTGATGCTGGGGACAGAGAGGCTGATGCTGGGGACAGAGAGGCTGATGCTGGGGACAGAGAGGCTGATGCTGGGGACAGAGAGGCTGATGCTGGGGACAGAGAGGCTGATGCTGGGGACAGAGAGGCTGATGCTGGGGACAGAGAGGCTGATGCTGGGGACAGAGAGGCTGATGCTGGGGACAGAGAGGCTGATGCTGGGAGGAGAGAGGCTGATGCTGGGGACAGAAAAGGCTGATGCTGGGAGGAGAGAGGCTGATGCTGGGGACAGAAAAGGCTGATGCTGGGAGGAGAGAGGCTGATGCTGGGGACAGAGAGGCTGATGCTGGGGACAGAGAGGCTTATGCTGGGGACAGAGAGGCTTATGCTGGGGACAGAGAGGCTGATGCTGGGGACAGAGAGGCTGATGCTGGGGACAGAGAGGCTGATGCTGGGGACAGAGAGGCTGATGCTGGGAGGAGAGGAGAGGCTGATGCTGGGAGGAGAGAGGCTGATGCTGGGGACGAGAGAGGCTGATGCTGGGGACGAGAGAGGCTGATGCTGGGGACGAGAGAGGCTGATGCTGGGGACGAGAGAGGCTGATGCTGGGGACGAGAGAGGCTGATGCTGGGGACAGAGAGGCTGATGCTGGGGACAGAGAGGCTGATGCTGGGGACAGAGAGGCTGATGCTGGGGACAGAGAGGCTGATGCTGGGGACAGAGAGGCTGATGCTGGGGACAGAGAGGCTGATGCTGGGGACAAAGAGGCTGATGCTGGGAGGAGAGAGGCTGATGCTGCGGGCAGAGAGGCTGATGCTGCGGGTAGAGAGGCTGATGCTGGTGCAGCATGGCGGATGGAGCACGTTTGGGAGTGCGCAGCATGGCGGATGGAGCACGTTTGGGAGTGCGCAGCATGGCGGATGGAGCACGTTTGGGAGTGCGCAGCATGGCGGATGGAGCACGTTTGGGAGTGCGCAGCATGGCGGATGGACCACGTTTGGGAGTGCGCAGCATGGCGGATGGAGCACGTTTGGGAGTGCGCAGCATGGCGGATGGAGCACGTTTGGGAGTGCGCAGCATGGCGGATGGAGCACGTTTGGGAGTGCGCAGCATGGCGGATGGAGCACGTTTGGGAGTGCGCAGCATGGCGGATGGAGCACGTTTGGGAGTGCGCAGCATGGCGGATGGAGCACGTTTGGGAGTGCGCAGCATGGCGGATGGAGCACGTTTGGGAGTGCGCAGCATGGCGGATGGAGCACGTTTGGGAGTGCGCAGCATGGCGGATGGAGTACGTTTGGGAGTGCGCAGCATAGCGGATGGAGCACGTTTGGGAGTGCGCAGCATGGCGGATGGAGCACGTTTGGGAGTGCGCAGCATGGCGGATGGAGCACGTTTGGGAGTGCGCAGCATGGGAGATGGAGCACGATGGGGGGTGCGCAGCATAGGGGATGGAGCACGATGGGGAGTGCGCTGCATGGGGGATGGCGCACGATGGGGAGTGCGCTGCATGGGAGATGGAGCACGTTTGGGAGTGCGCACCTCCCCCCAACACACACACACACGCGCGCGCGCACTGCACAACACACCACACACACACACTGGGAACCACAAACAACTGCCCTACACAGACACCCACACACACAGACAACGCTGCACACACACAACACCCAACACACAAACACCGCGGCACACACAAATATACGCACATACCGCACAACACACACATTGCACAAAACATAACTCCCCCCAAAACACACCACACACACAAACCGCGCAACACACACACAGCGCTCCACAAACAACGCAACACACGCAACACACATACAACACCGCTCTCACCCCCTGCCACACCCAGACAACACCCAGAACATGTACAGCCCCTACACAAACACTTGGTAACTACACACAACAACATCTATATATATATATATAACAAAAATCATACATGAACTACACAATACGTAAATTCTAGAATACCCGATGCGTAGAATCCGGCCACCTTCTAGTTATATATATAATTGTATAATTGTATTTCTGAACATGTTTTTGTAAACAGCTAAAATAACAAAACTTGTGTCACTGTCCAAATATTTCTGGCCCTGACTGTATATTCTAGGTTCTTCACAGTAGCCGCCTTTTGCTTTGATTACTGCTTTGCACACTCTTGGCATTCTCTTGATGAGCTTCAAGAGGCAGTCACCGGAAATGGTTTTCCAACAGTCTTGAAGGAGTTCCCAGAGATGCTTAGCACTTGTTGGCCCTTTTGCCTTCACTCTGCGGTCCAGCTCACCCCAAACCATCTCGATTGGGTTCAGGTCTGGTGACTGTGGAGGCCAGGTCATCTGGCGTAGCACCCATCACTCTCTTTCTTAGTCAAATAGCCCTTACATAGCCTGGAGGTGTGCTTGGGGTCATTGTCCTGTTGAAAAATAAATGATGGTCCAACTAAACGCAAACCGGATGGAATAGCACGCCGCTGCAAGATGCTGTGGTAGCCATGCTGGTTCTGTATGCCTTCAATTTTGAATAAATCCCCAACAGTGTCACCAGCAAAGCCCCCCCACACCATCACACCTCCTCCTCCATGCTTCACGGTGGGAACCAGGCATGTAGAGTCCATCCGTTCACCTTTTCTATAAAGACACGGTGGTTGGATCCAAAGATCTCAAATTTGGACTCATCAGACCAAAGCGCAGATTTCCACTGGTCTAATGTCCATTCCTTGTGTTCTTTACCCAAACACGTCTCTTCTGCTTGTTGCCTTGTCCCCATCCTGAGCCCCTTCATGGTAATTATCCCACATTCTGGGTTCCTGCTGGTATATACAGTGGGTGAAATAAGTATTAAACGCTTCACCAGTTTTCTAAGTAAATAGGTTTCCAAAGGTGCTATTGATAAGAATTTCTCAGCAGATGTCGGTAAAAGTCCATCCAATCCACACAGGCAAAGAAATCAGACCGTAGATGCCTATAAATTATTATGCGTAATAATGAGAAATGTCACAGGGGAAAGGAATAGAACAGTTACTGAAATTTATTTAATACTTGATACAAAATCCTTTGTTGGTGCTGAAGCTTCCAGACATCTCCTGTATGGAGACACTAGTCACCTGCATTGCTCAGGTGGATTTTGGCCCATTCTTCCACACACACTCCTCACATCCTGTATGGAGACACTAGTCGCCTGCATTGCTCAGGTGGATTTTGGTCTATTCTTCCACACACACTCCTCACATCCTGTATGGAGACACTAGTCGCCTGCATTGCTCAAGTGGATTTTGGTCTATTCTTCCACACACACTCCTCACATCCTGTATGGAGACACTAGTCACCTGCATTGCTCAGGTGGATTTTGGTCCATTCTTCCGCACACACACACTCCTCACATCCTGTATGGAGACACTAGTCGCCTGCATTGCTCAGGTGGATTTTGGCCCATTCTTCCGCACACACTCCTCACATCCTGTATGGAAACACTAGTCGCCTGCATTGCTCAGGGGGATTTTGGCCCATTCTTCCGCACACACTCCTCACATCCTGTATGGAGACACTAGTCCCTGCATTGCTCAGGTGGATTTTGGCCCATTCTTCCGCACACACTCCTCACATCCTGTATGGAGACACTAGTCACCTGCATTGCTCAGGGGGATTTTGGCCCATTCTTCCGCACACACTCCTCACATCCTGTATGGAGACACTAGTAGCCTGCATTGCTCAGGTGGATTTTGGCCCATTCTTCCGCACACACTCCTCACATCCTGTATGGAGACACTAGTAGCCTGCATTGCTCAGGTGGATTTTGGTCCATTCTTCCGCACACACTCCTCACATCCTGTATGGAGACACTAGTCACCTGCATTGCTCAGGTGGATTTTGGCCCATTCTTCCGCACACACTCCTCACATCCTGTATGGAGACACTAGTCGCCTGCATTGCTCAGGTGGATTTTGGCCCATTCTTCCGCACACACTCCTCACATCCTGTATGGAGACACTAGTCACCTGCATTGCTCAGGTGGATTTTGGTCATTCTTCCGCACACACTCCTCACATCCTGTATGGAGACACTAGTCACCTGCATTGCTCAGGTAGATTTTGGCCATTCTTCCGCACACACTCCTCACATCCTGTATGGAGACACTGGTCACCTGCATTGCTCAGGTGGATTTTGGTCTATTCTTCCGCACACACTCCTCACATCCTGTATGGAGACACTAGTCGCCTGCATTGCTCAGGTGGATTTTGGTCTATTCTTCCACACACACTCCTCACATCCTGTATGGAGACACTAGTCGCCTGCATTGCTCAGGTGGATTTTGGCCCATTCTACCGCACACACACTCCTCACATCCTGTATGGAGACACTAGTCGCCTGCATTGCTCAGGTGGATTTGGTCCATTCTTCTGCACACACTCCTCACATCCTGTATGGAGACACTAGTCACCTGCATTGCTCAGGTGGATTTTGGCCCATTCTTCTGCACACACTCCTCACATCCTGTATGGAGACACTAGTCACCTGCATTGCTCAGGTGGATTTTGGCCCATTCTTCCACACACACTCCTCACATCCTGTATGGAGACACTAGTCGCCTACATTGCTCAGGTGGGATTTTGGCCCATTCTTCCGCACACACTCCTCACATCCTGTATGGAGACACTAGTCGCCTGCATTGCTCAGGTGGGATTTTGGCCCATTCTTCCGCACACACTACTCACATCCTGTATGGAGACACTAGTCGCCTGCATTGCTCAGGTGGGATTTTGGCCCATTCTTCCGCACACACTCCTCACACCCTGTATGGAGACACTAGTCGCCTGCATTGCTCAGGTGGATTTTGTCCATTCTTCCACACACACTCCTCACATCCTGTATGGAGACACTAGTCGCCTGCATTGCTCAGGTGGATTTTGGCCCATTCCTCCACACACACTCCTCACATCCTGTATGGAGACACTAGTCGCCTGTATTGCTCAGGTGAATTTTGGCCATTCTTCCACACACTCCTCACATCCTGTATGGAGACACTAGTCGCCTGCATTGCTCAGGTGGATTTTGGTCCATTCTTCCACACACACTCCTCACATCCTGTATGGAGACACTAGTCACCTGTATTGCTCAGGTAGATTTTGGCCCATTCCTCCACACACACTCCTCACATCCTGTATGGAGACACTAGTCACCTGCATTGCTCAGGTGGATTTTGGCCCATTCTTCCGCACACACTCCTCACATCCTGTATGGAGACACTAGTCACCTGCATTGCTCAGGTGGATTTTGGCCCATTCTTCCGCACACACTCCTCACATCCTGCAGGTCCCGGCTCCTTCTATGAACTCTGAGCTTTAGTTCCTTCCAGACATTTTCTGTTGGATTCAGCTTCGGTGATCAGCTCGACCATTCTAGCAGATTTATTTTCTCTCTATTTGGCTGTGTGTTTGACATCATTGTCTGCTGAATTGTCCGCCCTCGTTTCATCTTCATCATCCTGGTAGATGGCAGCAGATTTTTATCAGGAATGTCTCTGTACATTTGTCCATTCATCCTTCCTTCAATTATATGAAGTTCTCCAGTGCCGCACACCTTGATGCTTCCACCTCCACACTTCACTATTGGTGTTTTGGGGTTGATTTGCCTTTTGGCCTCCAAACATCATGTATTATGGCCTCCAAAGAGTTCCGTTTTTTTCTCATCTCACCAGACTACATTCTCCAGTATTTCACAGACTTGTCTAAATGTTGGTGAAGAAACTTAAACTGTCTTGAACCTGCTTTTTGTACAGCAGTGGTAACCATGGTACACCGAGGTCCACTGATAACGTCTGGGTACGGGAACCTGTTAGATCCTGCTATAAGCATAGTCTAATAGGCACAGTCAGCAAAAAACTGACCTGTCTCAGTACTGCAGTATATGAGAGCAGCGATCAAAACAATTTATTCATATTTTACAGTGGGGCTAATTGAAAAAGGGAAAAAAGTTAAATAAAATGTGCAAAAGTAGAAAAGAACAGACAAAAATGCCGCCAAAAAAACCTCACGAAACCCTGTTTCACCACTAAACGCAGATCCTTTGTGATAGAGCAAAACTAAACAAAAAATATACACAATTAATGTATCCGTATCCAGAATAACCCGAAAATATTAAACTGCAATGTTATTTGCTTATTTACAATGAAAACTGTAAAAAAAAAAAAATAATAAAAACAAACACACAAAAAATGTTTTTCATCATACTGACAGACAAAAAAAATGGAATAAAAAGCGATCAAAAAGTCCTATGTAAAATAAAAATGATGTAAATGAAAACGATAAAACAGCGCTAATATGGCTCATTCAGCAAAGGAAAAAAGAAGCTACAGCCCTCAGAATTTGGGAAAAAACAAATGAATCTTGGTAAAATATAGGTTTTAGTGTGTAAAAGTAGCAAAGCATAAAAAAATCAAGTAAATCTGGTGTCTCCATAATCATACCGACCCGAAGAATACATCGGTCTCATCACTTTTACCACACAGTGAACCGCTCAAATAACAACAAAAAAACCCCAAAATAACTGAATTTCTGGTTTTTGTTCTTTGTGTCTGAAAAATCGAAATTAAAAGTGATCAAAATATAACTATAACTCATCCCACAGGAAAAAAAAGCCCTGTTTGCCACAAAGAAAGAAGTTACAGCTCTCTGATTTTGCACGTTTGCGGTTTTATCCCAAGATGTGTTGAGAAGTTGTCTGCGCTCGTCCCCGGCCTCTCCACCGCTCGCCTCCGACCTCTCCACCGCTCGCCTCTGACCTCTCCACCGCTCGCCTCCGGCCTCTCCACCGCTCGCCTCCGGCCTCTCCCTCCACCGCTCGCCTCCGGCCTCTCCACCGCTCGCCTCCGGCCTCTCCACCGCTCGCCTCCGGCCTCTCCACCGCTCGCCTCCGGCCTCTCCACCGCTCGCCTCCGGCCTCTCCACCGCTCGCCTCCGGCCTCTCCACCGCTCGCCTCCGGCCTCTCCACCGCTCGCCTCCGGCCTCTCCACCGCTCGCCTCCGGCCTCTCCACCGCTCGCCTCCGGCCTCTCCACCGCTCGCCTCCGGCCTCTCCCTCCACCGCTCGCCTCTGGCCTCTCCACCGCTCGCCTCTGGCCTCTCCACCGCTCGCCTCTGGCCTCTCCACCGCTCGCCTCCGGCCTCTCCACCGCTCGCCTCCGGCCTCTCCACCGCTCGCCTCCGGCCTCTCCCTTCACCGCTCGCCTCCGACCTCTCCCTTCACCGCTCGCCTCCGGCCTCTCCACCGCTCGCCTCCGACCTCTCCACCGCTCGCCTCCGACCTGTCCACCGCTCGCCTCCGACCTGTCCACCGCTCCCCTCCGACCTCTCCACCGCTCCCCTCCGACCTCTCCACCGCTCGCCTCCGGCCTCTCCACCGCTCGTCTCCGGCCTCTCCACCGCTCCCCTCCGACCTCTCCCTCCACCGCTCGCCTCCGGCCTCTCCACCGCTCCCCTCCGACCTCTCCCTCCACCGCTCGCCTCCGGCCTCTCCACCGCTCGCCTCCGACCTCTCCACCGCTCGCCTCCGACCTCTCCACCGCTCGCCGACCTCTCCACCGCTCGCCTCCGACCTCTCCACCGCTCGCCTCCGACCTCTCCACCGCTCGCCTCCGACCTCTCCACCGCTCGCCTCCGACCTCTCCACCGCTCGCCTCCGACCTCTCCACCGCTCGCCTCCGACCTCTCCACCGCTCGCCTCCGACCTCTCCACCGCTCGCCTCCGACCTCTCCACCGCTCGCCTCCGACCTCTCCACCGCTCGCCTCCGACCTCTCCACCGCTCGCCTCCGACCTCTCCACCGCTCGCCTCCGACCTTTCAACCTCCCCCTCCGACCTCTCCACCGATCGCCTCTGACCTTTCCACCGCTTGCCTCCGGCCTCTCCACCTCTCGTCCTCCGGCCTCTCCACCTCTCGTCCCCCGGCCTCTCCACCTCTCGTCCCCCGGCCTCTCCACCTCTCGTCCCCCGGCCTCTCCACCTCTCTTCCCCCGGCCTCTCCACCTCTCTTCCCCCGGCCTCTCCACCTCTCGTCCCCCGGCCTCTCCACCTCTCGTCCCCCGGCCTCTCCACCTCTCGTCCCCCGGCCTCTCCACCTCTCGTCCCCCGGCCTCTCCACCTCTCGTCCCCCGGCCTCTCCACCTCTCGTCCCCCGGCCTCTCCACCTCTCGTCCCCCCGGCCTCTCCACCGCTCTCCCCCCGGCCTCTCCACCGCTCGCCCACTATTGCCTTATATGATACAAGGCACCTCTCTCATTTGTTCCGCTCCCACTAAACCGCATAAAGGGTGAAAATCGTCCTGGTGGACCCCGGGTGTCAGAGCCTCACTTGTGCTAATGACACGGTGCAGCGTACCTGCGATGCTGTGTGGGGGGGGGGGGGGGCGGGAAATCCAATCATTAGGAGCCTGAGCATATTCCGGCGAGCGCTCCATACACAGCGTCGCCGCGGCCTTTCATTTTCAGATCTAGGTTGAATCCTGACAGAGGGACCTTCATGGGAAGAGCTCGGCGACTGAGTGAAATCTCAAATGCTTCACTGTGTAAAAACTTGTCGTCAGAAGTTCCTCCCCGTAGCTGCGTGTAAAGCTTCAGCCGGAGAGTAAATCACCTTCCCTGTCTGCCGGTACAAAGGCATCGCACAAACGATCTGGGGGATAAAAAAGCCGCGCTCTCGCTACATCCACCACTTCCTCGCCTACCCGCTCCTTTTGTTTCTGTCTAATGAAAGACAGACGGGAAGGTGCACGCAGGTAAGGAGTTGGCGAGCGACTTGCACATTTTCCCCATGTAGTCACCTTCCGTAATAACCTTAAAATACCCCTGTTGTTTGTTCCCTTTACCTTTCTACAGTGGGCGGTATTATTTTTTTTTTAGATATTTTTCCCTCGCGTTTCATCGTCCTTTCTTTTTTAGAACATACAGCTTAGACAGATTTTTATTTATTTTATTTTTTTTAATTTTATGTTTTGTTTTCCGGTAGTTTGGTTTGGACCTGACTTTATTTCCCTAATCACAAGTTTTGTTTTTTAAAGTCTACAAAACTTTCCCTGTAAGGCTGGGCCAGGACTGTTCTACTGGTGCCTTCCCCATTATATGGCGGTTTTGGAGTAAACAGACCGGAGGCAAAGCAGTTTGGGGGTTTTTTTGTATATTTTTTTTATATCTCGGATTTTTTAAAATTATTGTATGTAAGGAGAATGTTCCTGTCATGCTAGACGCTACGAGCAGTATGAATATAAGGGTAGTCAAACAAGCCGAGATCATAAGCCAGGAGGTAATGTATATGATTCAGGGAGCAGACAGAGACGTGGTCAGGAAGAGGTCCGAGGTCAGACGCCGGGAGGTAACATATATAAGGTTCAGGGAGCAGAGACATGGTCAGGAAGAGGTCTGAGGTCAGACGCCGGGAGGTAACATATATAAGGTTCAGGGAGCAGACCGAGACATAGTCAGGAAGAGGTCCATGGGCAGAAGCTGGAGGGTAACAAATAAGGTTCAGGGAACAGACAGATACGTGGTCAGTAATAGGTCCGAGGTTAGAAGCCAGGAAGTAACATATGAGGTTCAGGGAGCCGAGAGAAACGTGGTCAGGAGGAGGTCCGAGGTCAAATGTCTGGAGGTAACGTCTAAGGTTCAGGTAGCAAACAGACGTGGTCAGGTAGAGATCCGAGATCAGAAGCCAAGATCAGAACACTTACACCAGACAGGAGCCAAGAGCACACAGAGTAAACTGGAAGTATGACTGGCAAGACAGAGCTAGCCCTGTAAAGAAACAGAGCAATCACCAGGAACAAGGTACATCAGCGAAGGCACCTACCAAAACCAGCATGGACCCTAGTGCTGAAAGACAACCTGTCAGCAAGTGCACAAGACACATAGTAGAGCATATTCAAATGCAAAATGCTCCGCACAGCGGAGCCGTGACAAAAGCATGTAAAATGCTCTGCAGAGCGGAATCGTGACAGTTCCTTCCTGTGAAGTTGATACTATTAAAGCAACTGTATAGAAATAAATTTATTTACTGTGAATGCAGGGGTGGTCGTACGCCTTAGTCGACTGTTGGCCAATGCCTCCAATAATGTAACTCCTAAATCTTCACCATCAGCAGTTGTTAAGAAGATGGTAAGGATGGATCAGGCTTTTCGATTTGGGTATTATTATTATATATTATTATAGCGCCGTTTATTCCATGGCGCTTTACAAGTTAAAGAGGGTATACGTACGACAATCATTAACAGTACAAAACAGACTGGTATAGGAGGAGAGAGGACCCTGCCCGCGAGGGCTCACAGTCTACAGGAGGAGAGAGGACCCTGCCAGCGAGGGCTCACAGTCTACAGGAGGCGAGAGGACCCTGCCCGCGAGGGCTCACAGTCTACAGGAGGAGCGAGGACCCTGCCCGCGAGGGCTCACAGTCTACAGGAGGAGAGAGGACCCAGCCCGCGAGGGCTCACAGTCTACAGGAGGAGAGAGGACCCTGCCCGCGAGGGCTCACAGTCTACAGGAGGAGAGAGGACCCTGCCCGCGAGGGCTCACAGTCTACAGGGGATGGGTGAGGATACAGGAGGAGAGAGGATCCTGCCCGCGAGGGCTCACAGTCTACAGGAGGAGAGAGGACACTGCCCGCGAGGGCTCACAGTCTACAGGAGGAGAGAGGACCCTGCCCGCGAGGGCTCACAGTCTACAGGGAATGGGTGAGGGTACAATAGGTGAGGACAGAGCTGGTTGCACAGTGGTGTACTGGACTGAGGCTTATTGTAGGTGGTAAGCTGGCTTTACACGCTGCGATCTCGCTAGCGATCGTACCCGCCCCCGTCGGTTGTGCGACACGGGCAAATCGCTGCCCGTAGCGCACAACCTCGCTTAACCCCGTCACACGGACTTACCTGCCCTATGACGTCGCTCTGGCCGGCGATCCGCCTCCTTTCTAAGGGGGCGGTTCGTGCAACGTCACAGCGACGTCACACAGCAGGCTTAGAAGCTTAGGGGCGGAGATGAGCGAGCGGAACGTAACATCCCGCCCACCTCCTTCCTTCCGCATTGCTGGTGGAGGCAGGTAAGGAGATGTTCCTCGCTCCTGCGGTGTCACACACAGCAATGTATGCTGCTGCAGGAACGACCAACAACATCGCTAATAAGCAGAAAACGATTTTTTTGTTTCAGGACGACCTCTCCGCGGCAAACAATTTTGACCGCTTTTGCGATAGTTTAAGGTCGCTCATAAGTGTCACACTGCGATATCGTTAATGACGCCGGATGTGCGTCACAAACACCGTGACCTCGACGATAATTCATTAACGATATTGTAGCGTGTAAAGCTCGCTGTAGGCTTGTTGGAAGAGGTGGGTCTTGAGGTTCCTCTTGAAGCTTTCCATGGTAGGGGAGAGTCTGATATGCTGAGTTAGAGAATTCCGGAGTATGGGGGAGGCACGGGAGAAATCTTGTACGCGATTGTGGGAAGAGGAGATAAGAGAGGAGTAGAGAAGGAGATCTTGTGAGGATCTGAGGTTGCGTGCAGGTAGGTACCGGGAGACTAGGTCACAGATGTAGGGGGGAGACAGGTTGTGCATGGCTTTGTTAATGTTTAATGGTTAATGTTTTAAACTGGAGTTTTTGGGCGATGGGAAGCCAGTGAAGGGATTGGCAGAGTGGCGAGGCTGGGGAATAGCGGGGCGAGAGGTGGATTAAGCGGGCCGCAGAGTTTAGAATAGATTGGAGGGGTGCAAGAGTGTTGGAAGGGAGGCCACAGAGCAGGAGGTTGCAGTAGTCGAGGCGGGAGATGATGAGGGCATGCACTAATGTTTTTGCTAGTATATGCCCAGCTCTGGGGTATTGTCTTCACAAAGGAAGACAACTTGTCTCTTTTGATAATTATTGGCGGTATCAGTCGTTGGAGTCAGCATTGACCAATTAAATAGTCGTGTCACATGACTTAGGTGACTTAGGATAGGAAGCAAAACAAGCGTTACCCTTTGCACCCAGCTGTTTTGGAGTCTTGCTCCTCATCACTGCAAAGCGGTAAACTAAATCCTCTGAGTATTAGCCCATTGTTCCTGTAGTTCTCTAAATACGCTTTAATCGACCATATTCTGGTATGTTTTTGTTATAGTCATTTAATCTGTAATTGTAAGACATGACTGGCCTTCTGACCATTTGCCCCAGCATTAGGCACGCCATCAAACACTAGTGCCACCTTTGTCTCTCAGGCAGTAACCCTGGTCTTGTAGTCCATAGTACCAGGGAGCTTTTAAGATCTGGTAAGGTGCTGCACTGCCACTGACCCTGATCCCGACGCACGTTTCGGTGCTTGTGCCTTCTTCCTGGGGAAAGCAGTAAACTAGTTTGCTGGGTGAGAGTTCTTTCACATAAGAGCCAAGTAATTAAGCTTCCTCTTAAGGAGACTTCTCGGCGGTGCAATGCTCCCTGAAACATAAACTATGTAAATCGCATCTGCAGAGGAAGAGAACGACTTCTCTAGTGATCTCACTTAAGAAGTCTCTGTGGAGACACGGGGCTCAGTGGGTGCTCTCGTCCACTAAAACCCGCCGCCTTTAGAAAGACAGCGTGGCTCAGGGCTCATCCCAACTGAACGCCGGCCTCCTTAACCGTGGGCGTAACACTACTCAGACAACACAGGGTGAGGGAACCACAATAATTAGACTTTATTGGATCCCCAAACAATTAACGGCACATAACACATAAGCAGCAAAACACAAATGTAACAGGCAACAGAGTCTCACCCTTCCGCTGGCTCACCAGGGGTTAGAATGTCCATGCCTCAGAGGTTCCAGGGCTATTTACTCCAATCCAGCAGCACCCCGCTTTTGGTGGGCACCCACCGAGAAAGGAATAATGCCAGATTCAGGAAGCTGTGTGAGGTCTGCAAAGTCTGTAACAGGTGACTGAACTGTCCCAACCTGAGTGTCCTCCTTAGGTAGTCATGGTATAATGTTACAATCCTGGCAGCCGGAGTCGAAATCCCTAGGCTGTGGATATGGTCTCCAACCGGAACCGGAGTCCCTAGATTGAAGCCATAAGATATCCTGATCCTCTAGTCAGCTCCTGAGAGCTTAGACTGGATCCATCAGCATCCATCAACCACACACTGGTGGCTTAAAGAAATCCCTTTTATAGCCACAGCCTTCCACTTGGATACACTGTGTCCTCATCGATTGGTTGGACAAGATCGCCTCTCCCATTGGATGAATCTCAAGCTGCATGGACAATGTTCATTTAAATGATGTACATAGAAAGACTGAAGATATCTACATGAAGTCTGCAAGTCACAGACTCGACAATGGCTACTAAGGTAATCACATTAGCAATACACAACTACGTTACAATGGTTACTGGAAAAGTCTGGAGAACAATACGTCTGGCTTTCAGTGGCCAACACAATTACATGAGTCAACAAGAGTCTTGTAGAAACAATGAGGGACTTATCCCCCATCTATAAACAATCTATCATCCTGTCTGGCTGAATTTTAAGAAACTTTAACCCATGAGAGTCCATGTCGTCACAGTCTCCACCACAGATGTTCAGAAGCCACTTATCTTACTCGTGAATTGTGCCACGTGTGTATCGGGGAGGAGCTGAGGAGGAATTGGTAATGGCCAAATTATTGCTTTGCCAAAAATGATCTGGCAACCTTAAGGTCATGTTTTTGTGGCTATGTTATGGAATAGATTCTAGCAAGTCCTAATTGATTTCATTGATTAATTCATGGATTATTAGGTGTCCTTTGTGTGTGGGGTTTATTTGATAGCTCTGAAAACTATTCTTGCTGTGAAAAAGCTTCCTGAACTCCATTAAATGATACCCAGTTATTGAAAGTTTTTATCCATGTTCAGTGTCCAATGGAAATTAGATATCAGCAGTTTGAATCTACCACCTAATATCTGTGAAATTATCTGGTGGGAAGAGAAGGACTGAGGAGTCTGGAGGGAGGAGCAAAAGAGAAGTTTAGAGGGAGGAGGAGCCTAGAGGAAGGAAAAGGAAAGAGGAGACTGGAGCAAGAAGAGGACAGGTGAATCTGAAAAGAGAAAAGAAAAGTCTGAAGGAGGAAGAAGACGGAGGAGTCTGGAGGAGGAAGAAGACGGAGGAGTCTGGAGGAGGAAGAAGACGGAGGAGTCTGGAGGAGGAAGAAGACAGAGGAGTCTGGAGGAGGAAGAAGACAGAGGAGTCTGGAGGAGGAAGAAGACGGAGGAGTCTGGAGGAGGAAGAAGACGGAGGAGTCTGGAGGAGGAAGAAGACTGAGGAGTCTGGAGGAGGAAGAAGACGGAGGAGTCTGGAGGAGGAAGAAGACGGAGGAGTCTGGAGGGAGGAAGAAGACGGAGGAGTCTGGAGGGAGGAAGAAGACGGAGGAGTCTGGAGGGAGGAAGAAGACGGAGGAGTCTGGAGGGAGGAAGAAGACGGAGGAGTCTGGAGGGAGGAAGAAGACGGAGGAGTCTTGAGGGAGAAAGAAGACGGAGGCGTCTTGGGGGAGGAAGAAGACGGAGGCGTCTTGGGGGAGGAAGAAGACGGAGGCGTCTTGGGGGAGGAAGAAGACGGAGGCGTCTTGGGGGAGGAAGAAGACGGAGGCGTCTTGGGGGAGGAAGAAGACGGAGGCGTCTTGGGGGAGGAAGAAGACGGAGGCGTCTTGGGGGAGGAAGAAGACGGAGGCGTCTTGGGGGAGGAAGAAGACGGAGGCGTCTTGGGGGAGGAAGAAGACGGAGGCGTCTTGGGGGAGGAAGAAGTCGGAGGCGTCTTGGGGGAGGAAGAAGTCGGAGGCGTCTTGGGGGAGGAAGAAGACGGAGGCGTCTTGGGGGAGGAAGAAGACGGAGGCGTCTTGGGGGAGGAAGAAGACGGAGGCGTCTTGGGGGAGGAAGAAGACGGAGGCGTCTTGGGGGAGGAAGAAGACGGAGGCGTCTTGGGGGAGGAAGAAGACTGAGGAGTCTTGAGGGAGGAACAAGTGAGAGGAGTAAAGCGCAAAGAGCAGTCTGGGGGGGAGGAGGAGGAGTCTGGGGGGGAGGAGGAGTCTGGGGGGGAGGAGGAGTCTGGAGGGAGGAGGACAGCAGATGAATCTGAAGGGAGGTGGAAGACAATGGAGTATGGTGGAGGAGGACAGAGGAAACCGTGGTGAGGAAAAAGACGGAGGAGGAGGGCAGAGAAACTGGTAGAAAGGAAGGGTCCAGAACAGACTGGAGGAGGGAAGAGAGGGGGATGGAGGGGAGAAGGAGGAGGCATCTGGAAGCTGTGATTGAGCCTCCTTTTGAGTAGTTTTTCAGGGTAGTCTGCGCTGGACTAATGTAATATAAGCAGCCATATTTTCCGTTGTCTGCAGATTCACACCACCTTGCTACAGCGGCTATTTCAGTGTGTAAAGTGCACATCACCGCTGCAGCCAATCGCTGATCTCTGCGGCTTGGGATTTCTACATCTGCACTACTATTTCATCAGTATAATCACGATCACGCTCCACTTTACAGCAATGTCTCCTCCAGATCCTCTATTGTGAGCAGACCTAGGGTAGCGGGCAGCAGTGGGGAGCGATAATCCTGTGCACGCCCCATATTCCCCAGCAGATCAGAGCTGTATATTGAGGATGCATGCTGCTCTGTAACCCGTCCTGTAATTAGTTGCCCCCTTCGCCTCTACTTTTTGCCATCGATCCAGTGCTAATGCTTTGGTCGACCTACTGATCTGGATTTACAGGTGACCACTGCAGCCAATCGGGGGTGTCAGCAGTCGTGTATTGAGTGGCATGGTTCTCACCTGCTCTAGTTCATGTTGATCCAGCCCAGAGCTGCTTATTTTTTTAGTTTTCTGACATTTGACTCTTTTCTGGCGTTGGCTGCCCCCTGTGAGGGGTCGGCACGTCAGGATCTTTTCTAGATTCCTGTAGTGTCCTGTAATATTCTGTATCTGCAGAGTCCTATTATGTGCAGCAGCCGCAGAAGTGAGTGGCTCTGCCTCCCCGCTTATGTTTGATGTTCTGGGGATTGTTTGCAGATTATCATTTAATTGCAGATTTGCATAAAATTGAACACAAGCCGCAAATATTGCGCTTTCATTATAAAAATAGATTTCTTAGGTGACAGTTCTCCAGAAGGTAAGAAAAAAATCTACAATTAGTTTACAGCGTCTCAGTGACAGTATATAATGTCTGCCGTGTCACAGATACAGCGCAGGAATGATGTACGGAAATGTGCAAAAGAGTCATCACTACCCGCCGCGTGCAGATACAACCGCTATACTACAGACCGCAGCGGTGACCTGCACTGCTCAAGTGTCCTGCACCCTAAGTGTCATTACCCTGCACCCCGAGTGTCATTACCCTGCACCCCGAGTGTCATTACCCTGCACCCCGAGTGTCATTACCCTGCACCCCGAGTGTCATTACCCTGCACCCCGAGTGTCATTACCCTGCACCCCGAGTGTCATTACCCTGCACCCCGAGTGTCATTACCCTGCACCCCGAGTGTCATTACCCTGTACCCCGAGTGTCATTACCCTGTACACCGAGCGTCATTACCCTGCACCCCAAGTGTCATTTCCCAGTGCCCCGAGTATTAGTGTCATTACCCTGTACCCCCAGTGTCATTACCCTGTACCCCCAGTGTCATTACCCTGTACCCCAAGTGTCATTACCCTGTACTCCGAGTGTCCTTATCCTGTACCCCCAGTGTCAGTATCATTACCCTGTACCCCCAGTGTCATTACCCTGTACCCCCAGTGTCATTACCCTGCACGCTCAGTGTCATTATCCTGTACCCCCAGTGTCAGTGCTATTATCCTGTACCCCCAGTGTCAGTGCCATTATCCTGTACCCCCAGTGTCAGTGTCATTATCCTGTACCCCAGTGTCATTATCCTGTACCCCCAGTGTCAGTGTCTTTATCCTGTACCCCCAGTGTCAGTGTCATTATCCTGTACCCCCAGTGTCAGTGTCATTATCCTGTACCCCCAGTGTCAGTGTCATTATCCTGTACCCCCACTGTCAGTGTCATTATCCTGTACCCCCAGTGTCAGTGTCATTATCCTGTACCCCCAGTGTCAGTGTCATTATCCTGTACCCCTAGTGTCAGTGTTATTGTCCATTTCTCCCTTTCCCAGCATTCTCTGCATTTTATTTCCTGTCTTTCTGGACATGTGATTGTAGCAGCCAATCACTAGGTTTAGCTGTGAATTTCTGGTCAGTGATTGGCCGCTTTAGTCGCTTGTCCATCTAGACAGGGTATTAGGTTCAGAGACCGTCTGAGAAACCCGAGGTGTCAGAATGAGAGCGGCACCGCATTGGTGGGGGATAAGAATTATTATTATTATTGTATATTTCCTTAATCATTTTGAGCTTTTTTATTTATTTCTTTATTTTTATTTCTGTGGACAGACGATCCCTGTAAATATTCAGCAGTTGTTATCTGTGCTGATAGTGAATGTCGCTGGGTTCATGTGTCCGGTTCTCCCTCGCACCTTCCGGTTATCAGTGTGTAGATCCTATGCCTTCGTGTGCCAGAGTATTGGACTTACGGGGGATAATGAGGCCGGTAATTGATAGCTGGATTCATGTGTCCGGTTGGGTTCATGCGTCCGGTTTGGTTGGGTTCATGTGTCCGGTTGGGTTCATGTGTTTGGTTGGGTTCATGTGTTTGGTTGGGTTCATGTGTTTGGTTGGGTTCATGTGTTTGGTTGGGTTCATGTGTTTGGTTGGGTTCATGTGTTTGGTTGGGTTCATGTGTTTGGTTGGGTTCATGTGTTTGGTTGGGTTCATGTGTTTGGTTGGGTTCATGTGTTTGGTTGGGTTCATGTGTTTGGTTGGGTTCATGTGTTTGGTTGGGTTCATGTGTTTGGTTGGGTTCATGTGTTTGGTTGGGTTTATGTGTTTAGTTGGGTTCATGTGTTTGGTTGGGTTCATGTGTTTGGTTGGGTTCATGTGTTTGGTTGGGTTCATGTGTTTGGTTGGGTTCATGTGTTTGGTTGGGTTCATGTGTCTGGTTGGGTTCATGTGTCCGGTTCGGTTGGGTTCATGTGTCCGGCTCGGTTCATGTGTCCGGCTCGGTTCATGTGTCCGGCTCGGTTCATGTGTCCGTTTGGGTTCATGTGTCCGTTTTGGTTCATGTGTCCGTTTTGGTTCATGTGTCCGGTTGGGTTCATGTGTCCGGTTGGGTTC
>NC_134357.1:9922150-9982150 GCF_048569485.1 Anomaloglossus baeobatrachus | reverse complement strand
GTGTGTGTGTATATATATATATATATATATATATATATATATATATATATATATATATATATATATATATATATATATATATATATATATATATATAATTTTTATTTTTTTTTCTTTACATCAAGAAAAAATAAACTAAACTTTTCATGTTTGCAATTGTAGTTATTGTACTGAGCTGGGGAATCACATTGCCACAGCAAATACAGTACAAATAAAAACAAAAAGCAAAAATTGCTCTTTTTTTCTCTCCCCCCCCCCCCCCCCCCCAATTTTTTTTGCACTTGTATTTTGTTTTCCAGTACAGTCATGGCCAAAAGTTTTGAGAATGCTACAATTATTAATTTTTACAAAGTCTACTGCTTCAGTTTTTCTAATGGCAATTTGCATATACTCCAGAATGTCATAAAGAGGGATCAGCTTAACAGCAATTACTTGCAAAGTCAATATTGGCTAAGAAAATGAACTTTAACCCCCAAACACATTTCAACATCATTGTATTCCTGCCTTAAAAGGAGCAGCTAACATTGTTTTAGTGATTGTTCCAGTAACACAGGTGTGGGTGTTGATGAGGACAGGGCTGGCGATCAATCAGTCATGATTAAGTAAGAATGACACCACTGGACACTTTAAAAGGAGGCTGGTGCTTGGTATCATTGTTTCTCTTCAGTTAACCATGGTTATCTCTAAAGAAACACGTGCAGCCATCATTGCTCTGCACAAAAATGGCCTAACAGGGAAGAGTATCGCAGCTACAAAGATTACAGCTCAGCCAACAATCTATCGCATCATCAAGATCTTCAAGGAGAGAGCTTCCATTGTTGCCAAAAAGGCTCCAGGGCGCCCAAGAAGGACCAGCAAACGCCAGGACCGTATCTTAAACCTGTTTCAGCTGCGGGATGGGACTACCAGCAGTGGCGAGCTAGCGCAGCAATGGCAGCAGGCTGGTGTGAGGCTTCTGCACGCACTGTGAGGCGGAGACTGAGCAAGGCCTGGTTTCAAGGAGGGCAGCAAAGAAGCCACTTCTCTCCAGAAAAAACATCAGGGACCGACTGATATTCTGCAGAAGGTGCAGGGAGTGGACTGCTGAGGACGGGGGTAAAGTCATTTTCTCAGATGAATCCCCTTTTCGATTGTTTGGGACATCTGGAAAACAGCTTATTAAGAGAAGAAGAGGTGAGCGCTAGCACCAGTCTTGTCTCATGCCAACTGTTAAGCATCCTGAAACCATTCATGTGTGGGGTTGCTTCTCAGCCAAGGGAATCGCACCACTCACAGTCTGGCCTAAAAACACAGCCATGAATAAAGAATGGGACCAGAATGTCCTCCAAGAGCAACTTCTCCCAACTGTCCAAGAGCAGTTTGGCCCCAACAATGCCTTTTCCAGCATGATGGAGCTAAATGGCTCATGGAACAAAACATAGAGATTTTGGGTCCATGGCCTGGAAACTCCCCAGATCTTAATCCCATTGAGAACTTGTGGGCAATCATCAAGAGACGGGTGGACAAACAAAAACCAACAAATTCTGGCAAAATGCAAGCATTGCTTATGCAAGAATGGACAGCTATCAGTCAGGATTTGCTCCAGAAGTTGATTGAGAGCATGCCAGGGAGAATTGCAGAGGTCCTGAAGAAGAAGGGGCCACACTGCAAATATTCACTTGCTGCATTAACCCATTCTAATTGTCAATAGAACCTTTTGGTCTCATAATATGTGGAACTCTCTGCCGCATGATGTTGTAATGAGTGATTCACTACTAACATTAAGCAGAGCCTGGATGCCTTTCTTGAAAAATTTGATATTACCAGTTATGTATATTAGATTTAATGACAGGGTGTTGATCCAGGGAACTAGTCTGATTGCCGGATGTGGAGTCAGGAAGGAAATTTTTTCCCCCATTGGAACTTGTTTCCCACATTGGTTTTTTGGTCTGGATCAACATGTTAGGCTATGGGTTGAACTAGATGGACTTAGAGTCTCCCTTCAACCTTAAAAACTATGATACTATGATACTATGAATATGATTGCAATTATATTTCTGTATGTGATGTAAACATCAGACAAACACAATTAAACACCAGAGGGCGACAGATCATGTGAAAATAGCATTTTGGTGTCATTCTCAAAACTTTTGTCCATGACTGTACATCGATGGTGTCAATCGAAAGTACATTTTTTCCAATAAAAAAAACTAACGGCCTATATCCACAGAAAAATGAAAAATGTGTAGATCATGGAAAGAGTGGATAGGGAAAATAAAAGCTTAATAGCTGAAAAGTCCCATGTCGGGAAGAGGTTAACAAAGGGCTTAGCAAAGAAAGATTAAATTCTCACCCTAATTGATGCTCTGCTGCTCAAGTCTATATTTACTTTGTTCCTTCTGCCATCCTCACATCTGTAGGTACAGCCCACCAATCACTGGTGCACTCCTCACATCTGTAGGTACAGCCCACCAATCACTGGTGCACTCCTCACATCTGTAGGTACAGCCCACCAATCACTGGTGCACTCCTCACATCTGTAGGTACAGCCCACCAATCACTGGTGCACTCCTTACATCTGTAGGAACAGCCCACCCCAATCACTGGTGCACTCCTCACATCTGTAGGTACAGCCCACCAATCACTGGTGCACTCCTCACATCTGTAGGTACAGCCCACCAATCACTGGTGCATTCCTTACATCTGTAGGAACAGCCCACCAATCACTGGTGCACTCCTCACATCTGTAGGTACAGCCCACCAATCACTGGTGCACTCCTCACATCTGTAGGTACAGCCCACCAATCACTGGTGCACTCCTTACATCTGTAGGAACAGCCCACCAATCACTGGTGCACTCCTCACATCTGTAGGTACAGCCCACCAATCACTGGTGCACTCCTCACATCTGTAGGTACAGCCCACCAATCACTGGTGCACTCCTTACATCTGTAGGAACAGCCCACCAATCACTGGTGCACTCCTCACATCTGTAGGTACAGCCCACCAATCACTGGTGCACTCCTCACATCTGTAGGTACAGCCCACCAATCACTGGTGCACTCCTCACATCTGTAGGTACAGCCCACCAATCACTGGTGTACTTCTCACATCTGTAGGTACATCCCACCAATCACTGGAGCACTCCTCACATCTGTAGGTACAGCCCACCAATCACTGGAGCACTCCTCACATCTGTAGGTACAGCCCACCAATCACTGGAGCACTCCTCACATCTGTAGGTACAGCCCACCAATCACTGGAGCACTCCTCACATCTGTAGGTATAGCCCACCAATCACTGGTGCACTCCTCACATCTGTAGGTACAGCCCACCAATCACTGGTGCACTCCTCACATCTGTAGGTACAGCCCACCAATCACTGGAGCACTCCTCACATCTGTAGGAACAGCCCACCAATCACTGGAGCACTCCTCACATCTGTAGGTACAGCCCACCAATCACTGGAGCACTCCTCATATCTGTAGGTACAGCCCACCAATCACTGGTGTACTTGGTGTACTCCTCACATCTGTAGGTACAGCCCACCAATCACTGGTGTACTCCTCACATCTGTAGGTACAGCCCACCAATCACTGGTGCACTCCTCATATCTGTAGGTACAGCCCACCAATCACTGGTGCGCTTCTCATATCTGTAGGTACAGCCCACCAATCACTGGTGCTGACCTCACATCTGTAGGTACAGCCCACCAATCACTGGTGTACTTGGTGTACTCCTCACATCTGTAGGTACAGCCCACCAATCACTGGTGTACTCCTCACATCTGTAGGTACAGCCCACCAATCACTGGTGCTGTCCTCACATCTGTAGGTACAGCCCACCAATCACTGGTGCTGTCCTCACATCTGTAGGTACAGCCCACCAATCACTGGTGCACTCCTCACATCTGTAGGTACAGCGCACCAATCACTGGTGCTGTCCTCACATCTGTAGGTACAGCTGCCAATCACAGTCTGCAGCGGTGACTCAGCTTAGCTGGTGATTGGCTGCATAGACATTACTGACTATTTCCAGGAAGTAGAGAGCAGTAAGGATTGGGCAAGTGTTGGATTGGGAGCTGAAAGGAAAGGCTGCAGCCATTACTGTTTCGTAAGAGCAGATGTCTGTGACAGAATATTAGGAGCTGGATAAGAATTTGGTCACTGACATTAAACCGGGTTTTACCCTCACAGACGGAACATGTCACATTGAAGGGCAGGAGGCACTGGGTGAAAGTGAAGTCCATCGTATGAGGAGTGGTATGGCTAACAGCGATAGGTACCGGGAAGAGCAGGGATGGTAAGGGCAGGATACAATGAGTGACCGGATGACCGAGAAGCCCATCCCATGAGGACCATAATGGCTGACAGTTATAGGTGGCAGTAAGAGCAGGGATGGTAAGGGCAGGAAGCACTGGATGACCGAGAAGCCCATCCCATGAGGACTGGTATGGCTGACCGTGATAGGTGGCAGGAAGAGCTGGGATGGTAAGGGCAGGATGCACTGGGTGACCGGATGACAGTGAAGCCCATCCCATAAGGACCGGTGTGGCTGACAGTGATAGGTGGCAGGGAGAGCAGGGATGGTAAGGGCAGGATGCACTGGATGACCGGATGACTGAGAAGTCCATCCCATGAGGACTGGTATGGCTGACCGTGATAGGTGGCAGGAAGAGCTGGGATGGTAAGGGCAGGATACAATGAGTGACCGGATGACAGAGAAGCCCATCCCATGAGGACTGGTATGGCTGACAGTGATAGGTGGCAGGAAGAGCAAGGAATGTAAGGGCAGGATGCACTGGGTGACCGGATGACAGAGAAGCCCATCCCATGAAGACCTCTATGGCTGACCGTGATAGGTGGCAGGAAGAGCAGGGATGGTAAGGGCAGGATACAATGAGTGACTGGATGACAGTGAAGCCCATCCTCTGAGGACCGGTGTGGCTGACAGTGATAGGTGGCATGGAGAGCAGGGATGGTAAGGGCAGGAAGCACTGGGTGACCGGATGACTGAGAAGTCCATCCCATGAGGACTGGTATGGCTGACCGTGATAGGTGGCAGGAAGAGCTGGGATGGTAAGGGCAGGATACAATGAGTGACCGGATGACAGTGAAGCCCATCCTCTGAGGACCGGTATGGCTGACAGTGATAGGTGGCAGGGAGAGCAGGGATGGTAAGGGCAGGATACAATGAGTGACTGGATGACAGTGAAGCCCATCCTCTGAGGACCGGTATGGCTGACAGTGATAGGTGGCAGGGAGAGCAGGGATGGTAAGGGCAGGATGCACTGGGTGACCGGATGACCGTGATAGGTGGCAGGCAGCTACTTCCTATTTTGGAGTCTGACGTCTAGAGCAATGAGCAGATGAGGCTGCCCATACGGTGAGAGCAGCAGGCCGGCTCCTTCTCTCTTGGCTGGAGGAGTTCTGTAGATATGGGGAGCAGGTAATATGGCTGGCTTTTTACATATGAACAGGGGCCTCCTTCACTGATACAAAGCGGAGAAGCTCCAGACCAAGTCTTTATTATTTTGTCTCCTGGATTGACCCACAACCTGGTAATGTCTGAACCCTTCAGAGCCGAGGCCCTGCTGACGGGGATGCCTCAGAAGCCGCTGGGAGTGTCGGCCATGGAGGCTTCATCGTGCATCCTAATTATTAAGTATCAAGATAAAAAATAAGATCATTTGCACGGAGAAGCGTTCAGCAGTGAAAGTCTTTTGCATCTTTTAAAGTAAGCCAAAGGGTTTAATTCGTACCTAGCGCGGCCCTCAGCCACCTTCTGTATCGATCACAGGCGCCTGCACCCGCGGGGGGGACTTGTTCTGGATTAACACTTGAAAGACTTTGCCTCCTTCCAGAGTTTTACATTCTAACATTTTAATTGATTAATTAAAGAAGCGACATTGGTGATCCTCCACCTGACACCTTTGTTTGATCCGTGCAAAACTTGCGTTTTATTTTTTTCCTTTTTTTTTTTCTCTGCAGAGGGCTCATCTGTTGGATAACACAGAAAAGCTGGAGAGGTCATCGCGGAGGCTGGAAGCCGGGTACCAAATAGCGGTGGAGACCGGTAAGTGCCATCATGTCCAGTATACAAGAGGGTTCTGTCATAGGAAGGGGGATAAGATGCCTAATAATGGGGGGCTGGAGCACTCAGAGGCTACCATGTAATAGGAGGGGGGATAAATGCCCAATAATGGGAGTCCAGTGCACTCACAGAGCCTACCATGTAATAGGAAGGGGATTACATGCCCAATAACAGGGGGCCGGTGCCCACACAGAGGCTACCATGTAATAGGAAGGGGGATTACATGCCCAATAATGGGGGGCCGGTGCCCTCACAGAGGCTACCATGTAATAGGAAGGGGGATTACATGCCCAATAACGGGGGGCCGGTGCCCACACAGAGGCTACCATGTAATGGGAAGGGGGATTACATGCCCAATAATGGGGGGCCGGTGTCCTCACAGGGACTACCATGTAATAGGAAGGGGGATTACATGCCCAATAATGGGGGCCGGTGCCCACACAGAGGCTACCATATAATGGGAAGGGGGATTACATGCCCAATAATGGGGGGCCGGTGCCCACACAGAGGCTACCATGTAATAGGGAGGGGGATTACATGCCCAATAATGGGGGGCCGGTGCCCACACAGAGGAGAGGCTACCATGTAATAGGAAGGGGGATTACATGCCCAATAATGGGGGGCCGGTGCCCACACAGAGGCTACCATATAATGGGAAGGGGATTACATGCCCAATAATGGGGGGCCAATGCCCTCACACGGACTACCAAGTAATATGAAGGGGGATTACATACCCAATAATGGGGGCCGGTGCCCTCACAGAGACTACCATGCAATAGAAAGGGGGATTACATGCCCAATAATAGGGGGGCCGGTGCACTCACAGCGACTACCATGCAATAGGAAGGGGGATTACATGCCCAATAATGGGGGCCCGGTGCCCTCACAGAGACTACCATGCAATAGGAAGGGGGATTACATGCCCAATAATGGGGGCCCGGTGCCCTCACAGAGACTGCTATGTAATAGGAAGGGAGATTACATGTCCAATAATGGGGGTCCCTGCCCACACAGAGGCTACCATGTAATAGGAAGGGGATTACATGTCCAATAATGGGGGGCCCGTGTCATCACAGGGACTACCATGTAATAGGAAGGGGGGATTACATACCCAATAATGGGGGGCTGGGGTCCTCACAGGGACTACCATGTAATAGGAAGAGGGATTACATGTCCAATAATGGGGTGCCGGTGCCCACACAGGGATTACCATGTTTTTGGATTTTTGATATAACTTTATATCTTGTGGTTCAGATTTTCATTCAGTTTTTTCATTGGGATATTTTTTGCTTGAATCCTCTAGATTTCTTTGATTCTGTTGCTGTTTGTTGTTGATGACCTGAAACAAGACTGTGCATTATTGGGAGGCATTCTACTGTACAGCAGATAATACAGGCCTTTGTGGTGAGGAGGGACAGTCTATTATGCAACATAGAGAGGCAGTGTACTGTACAAGTCTGTAGTATGGAGGGACAGTCTACTGTGTGGATGACCATACGTCTGTGCGGTACAGAGACACATTATCCTGTGCAGCAGATAAAACAGGAATGTGCAGCATAGAGAGGCAGTGTACTGTACAGCAGATCATACAAGTCTGCAGTATGGAGGGACAGTCTGCTGTGTGGCTGACCATACGTCTGTGAAGTACAGAGACACATTATCCTGTGCAGCAGATAAAACAGGAATGTGCAGCATAAAGAGGCAGTGTACTGTACAGCAGATCACACAAGTCTGTTGTATAGAGAGGCAGTGCATTGTGCAGCAGATAGCACATGTCTGTGCAGTATTAAGTGGTATTCTGCTATGCAGCAGATAATTAATATAAAGAGGCAGTCCTAGGCACCTGGAAGGCAGCTGTATGTGAGCGCAGCTCTGGATGTGACTGGAGAATGTGACTTAATGAACGGGGATAGAAATTTGTTTGTTTTCCTCTGGTAGACTCTAATTAGAGGTAATAATAAGTTTTGGCTGTGAGCGTCACTCCTCGTTTGCATACGTCCCCCGCCATCTCACTAATCAGCTGTCACCAATGCGCGGTTCTGGGTAAAGCGCGGAGCAGTTTTGTTCTATAATGTGGAAATTAGCGATCTGTCAGTGTTTGGGGCTGACACTCGATTCTCGTCAGTGGCGGGGATCACTGATGTGCTCAGAAATAGCGGATGTATGAGACAACCCTGCGTGTCACACTGACGGGATACGTGGAGGGCTCCGGTGGTGACGCTGGTATTTTTACATTCAGGATTCATTAAAAACACAAATTCTTCCCACCTTATTTTATTTGCGGAAAATGCTAATTCTCAGCCCCTGTATCTTAGTGGATTCCTGCATTCACTGCTCTGCTGGGATTTCCCAAACTTTAAAAAAAAAAAAGAAAAAACACAATCAGTTTGGCCATTTCTTCACAAAGGTCATTAAATCTTGAGCAGACAATACAAGTCTGTGTGGGCAGTCTACTGTACATCATATAATACAAGTCTGTGCAGTATGGAGGGGCAGTCTACTGTACATTATATAATACAAGTCTGTGCAGTATGGAGGGGCAGTTTACTGTACATCACATAATACAAGTCTGTGCAGTATGGAGGGGCAGTCTACTGTACATTATATAATACAAGTCTGTGCAGTATGGAGGGGCAGTCTACTGTACATTATATAATACAAGTCTGTGCAGTATGGAGGGGCAGTCTACTGTACATTATATAATACAAGTCTGTGCAGTATGGAGGGGCAGTCTACTGTACATCACATAATACAAGTCTGTGCAGTATGGAGGGGCAGTCTGCTGTACATTATATAATACAAGTCTGTGCAGTATGGAGGGGCAGTCTACTGTACATTATATAATACAAGTCTGTGCAGTATGGAGGGGCAGTCTACTGTACATCATACAGGACGGCATTCTTCTCACATACAGCATTGTTCTCAGATGTAGCAGAGCGCAGCTGATTCTATGCGTCTGTGAAGAAGTGCCGCCACATAGTGCACCGCCTTCATGTGCTGGAAGTTTAGCATTGGCTGACGTTGTGGCACATGGTGTTGTGTTTGGACACAGTAAAGCCTCGGTCCTCCCGGACGTGGCACGGATGGGTCTTCCAGCGCTCCTGACTGCCGGTGAATCCTCCAGGACTCCGCTCCTATGCATCAGTGCAGCCTTTCTTTACTACATGGCGGAGCCTTTGCTGTAAAGCGCAGGCATGTCTCCTTACTAACAGGGCTCCTTCCCCTTCCTTTTATGCCTCTTCTAACTTTGAAACCAATTTTCAAAGATGGTCTTGGAGCCTCCCTCCCATCGCACCGACGTCTGAAGTAACACAAAAAAAGAGAGATTCTGCCCGGATTGTGATGGAAAAGCTACATCTGACAGGTAACAGCATGGAAGGCTGCTCATCTCAAAGGTCGCTGCGATGGGAGGAAAGGAATGTCTGCCTCGCCTGGATATTGTAAGTGAGAAGGACGAGAACAATATTTATAACCCCGCTGAGCCGGAGCTCCTGAGCCGAGGGGGACGCCGACCGGGAAGGGCTTCATCCCGAATCATGGGTGCCACCGAAACCAGCAGACTGCCAACATCCGCACACAAGCACCGTCACACCGCGCCATCACTTTATTAAACTGCTCAGCTTCTCCGGGTTGTTCACACGTATCCATGTTCTGAGGCGTATGTATACACACGTGCATATGCTGCACGCATAGATACACACATACGTATGCTGCATGCATAGATACACACATACGTATGCTGCACGCATAGATACACACATACGTATGCTGCACGCATAGATACACACATACGTATGCTGCACGCATAGATACACACATACGTATGCTGCACGCATAGATACACACATACGTATGCTGCACGTACAGATACACACATACGTATGCTGCACGTACAGATTCACACATACGTATGCTGCACGTACAGATACACACATACGTATGCTGCACCCATAGATACACACATACGTATGCTGCACGCATAGATACACACATACGTATGCTGTACGCATAGATACATACATACGTATGCTGCACGTACAGACACACACATACATATGCTGCACATTCAGATACACACATACGTATGCTGTACGTACAAATACACACATATGTATGCTGCACGTACAGACACACACATACGTATGCTGCACATTCAGATACACACATACGTATGCTGTACATACAAATACACACATACGTATGCTGCACGTACAAATACACACATACGTATGCTGCACCTTCAGATACACACATACGTATGCTGTACGTACAGACACACATACGTATGCTGCACGTACAGATACACACATATGTATGCTGCACGTACAGATACACACATATGTATGCTGCACATACAGACACACACATACGTATGCTGCACATTCAGATACACACATACGTATGCTGCACGTACAGACACACACGTACATATGCTGCACGTACAGACACACACGTACGTATGCTGCACGTACAGACACACACGTACGTATGCTGCATGTACAGACACACACGTACGTATGCTGCACGTACAGACACACACGTACGTATGCTGCACGTACAGACACACACATACGTATGCTGCACGTACAGACACACACGTACGTATGCTGCACGTACAGACACACACATACATATGCTGCATGTACAGACACACACGTACGTATGCTGCACATTCAGATACACACATACGTATGCTGCACGTACAAATACACACATACGTATGCTGCACGTACAAATACACACATACGTATGCTGCACATTCAGATACACACATACGTATGCTGCACATTCAGATACACACATACGTATGCTGCATGTACAGGTACACACATATGTATGCTGAACTTACAGACACACACATACGTATGCTGCACATTCAGATACACACATACGTATGCTGCACGTACAGATACACACATACGTATGCTGCATGTACAGGTACACACATATGTATGCTGAACTTACAGACACACACATACGTATGCTGCACGTACAAATACACACATACGTATGCTGCACGGAGAAATACACACATACGTATGCTGCACATTCAGATACACACATACGTATGCTGAACTTACAGACACACACGTACGTATGCTGCACGTACAGACACACACATACGTATGCTGAACTTACAGACACACACATACGTATGCTGAACTTACAGACACACACGTACGTATGCTGCACGTACAGACACACACATACGTATGCTGAACTTACAGATGTATATGTATCCTGCTTGTATCTATACAACCCTCCACCACTGACATTAAATTTAAAAATATTAGAAAAAGTAGGCAGCGCTAGAAGCTCGTCTCAAACAAACGTATTATTAGTCCCAAGATTTCAGCATACGTGAGTAAGGCGTATGAGGCAGCCGAAACCTTGCATGTTGGACTAATGCACTAGGTTGCGGTGAGCTTGAAGTGCTGCCTCCTTTTTCTGCTATTTGTACTCCCGTTTGGTGGTCTGTTTGTGATTATCCTCCACGGGGCGTGCACCCATAGATGCTTCAATGCCTGGACTGGAAGTGCTGCTCATACGCTGGCACTTACTGTCTATGGCTCTTTCCCTTTTTGCTTAAACTCCCTAGTGCTGCGGCAGAGGAAGCCACGGGGCAGGGCAGCGGCAGGGGCGGCACGAGGCAGAGGCAGGGGCAGCACGGGGCAGGGCAGTGGCAGGGGTGGCACGAGGCAGAGGCAGGGGCAGCACGGGGCAGGGCAGCGGCAGGGGCGGCACGAGGCAGAGGCAGGGGCAGCGCAGGGCAGTGGCAGGGGCAGCACGGGGCAGGGCAGTGGCAGGGGCAGCACTGGGCAGAGGCAGGGGCAGCACGGGGCAGGGCAGTGGCAGGGGCGGCACGGGGCAGGGCAGTGGCAGGGCAGTGGCAGGGGCAGCACGGGGCAGGGCAGTGGCAGGGGCGGCACGGGGCAGGGCAGTGGCAGGGGCGGCACGGGGCAGGGCAGTGGCAGGGGCAGTGGCAGGGGCGGCACAGGGCAGTGGCAGGGGCGGCACGGGGCAGGGCTGTGGCAGGGGCGGCACAGGGCAGGGGCAGTGGCAGGGGCGGCACAGGGCAGTGGCAGGGGTGGCATGGGGCAGGGCAGTGGCAGGGGTGGCACGGGGCAGGGCAGTGGCAGGGGAGGCACGGGGAAGGGCATTGGCAGGGGAGGCACGGGGCAGGGCAGTGGCAGGGGAGGCACGGGGCAGGGCAGTGGCAGGGGTGGCGCAGGGCAGTGGCAGGGGTGGCACAGGGCAGTGGCAGGGGCGGCGCAGGGCAGTGGCAGGGGCGGAACAGGGCAGTGGCAGGGTCGGCACGGGGCAGTGGCAGGGGAGGCACGGGGCAGGGCAGTAGCAGGGGCGACATGGACCAGCACAACCCGTGCTATTGTCGTGCAGCTGAGACTGTTTCAATAAAAAGGAGGGCACCAGGCCTGATAAATGTGCAGTCACCATGTCAGAGGTGGGGGACCGTTCAGCGGTGACGATGACACTTCACACACATTTATTTGCTAACATAGTTTGCTTCGATGTACAGAGATAATCATCTCTCATACCAGTTCATATCAGTCACTGTTCAAATTTGGAACCACAAACTCTGATTGATCAGCGTGAGATTTTTTTTTGGAAGGTTGGGAGAAACTCAAACTCCTTGTTAATGTTACTCTTGGTCCATTTTGCTCTTTGGGCGCAGCTCTGAAGCACTCATTGCTCTATGCTGTCTTTGGGTTCCTTGATTCACTAGCAAAGAGGAGATGCTAAAGGGTCCAGAGAAAGTACCATGTTCCCTATTCTTCCAGTGTGGAGTGTTTTGGTTGTCTACACAGAAGTAGATGGGGGTACAGGGCTGATCGGTGGTCACTCCACCCGTCGGTCCATTCCTTGCTGGCTCTGAAAGGTGAAATGATGTGGGATATATACTGGGCGCTGTGGGATCTTTCTTTGCCATACTAACAGATCACTTATCTGCAATTGCAGCAGAGGAGACAGCAGTGATCACAACAGGTCAAGAGTAGATGGGGGGTACAGGGCTGATTGGGGGGCACTCCACCCGTCGGTCCATTCCTCGCTAGCTCTGAATGTTGAAATGAAGTGTAATATAGACTGGGTGCTCTGGGATCATTTTTCGCCATACCAACAGATCACTTATCTGCAATCGCAGCAAAGGAGATGGAAGTGATCACAACAAAAGTAGATGGGGGTACAGGGCTGATCGGGGGTCACTCCACCCGTCGGTCCATTGCTTGCTGGCTCTGAATGGTGAAATGTGGAATATATACTATGCGCTGTGGGATCATTCTTCGCCATACTAACAGATCACTTATCTGCAATCGCAGCAGAGGAGGCGGCAAAGATCACAACAGATCAAGAGTAGATGGGGGTACAGGGCTGAATGGGGGTCACTCCACCCGTCGGTCCATTCCTTGCTGGTTCTGAATGGTGAAATGATGTGGACTATAGACTGGACACGGTGGGATCATTCTTCACCATACTAAAGGCCCCGTTACACGCTACGATTTATCTGACGATCTCAGTAGCGATGTGACACACCCAGATCGTAGGTTTGATTTGCCGAGATCGCACATAGGTCGTTTTGTAGCGGTCACACGTACACAACTCACAAACGACGCAACATCGTTCAACGATATATTGTTTGACCAAGGCCGTCGTGTGGATGTTGTTTGTCGTTGGCAGGGTGTCAAACGTAGCAATATGTCTGCTGCGTTCCAAACGACAAATTTAAACTGAATGACGTGTCAACGATCAATGATTTTCAACCTATTTACGATCGTTTGGAGTCGCACGTAGGTGTCACACGCAGCGACGTCGCTAACGATGACGGAAGTGCGTCACGGAAACCATGACCCCGACGACATTTCGTCAGATAAATTGTAGCGTGTAACTGGGCCTTTACAGATCACTTATCTACAATCGTAGCAGAGGAGGTGGCAGAGATCACAACAGATCAAGAGTAGATGGGGGTACAAGGCTGAATGGGGGTCACTCCACCCGTCGGTCAATTCCTTGCTGGCTCTGAATGGTGAAATGATGTGGAATATATACTGGGCGCTGTGAGATCATTCTTTGTCATACCAACACATCACTTATCTGCAATCGCAGCAGAGGAGATGGAAGTGATCACAACAAGAGTAGATGGGGTACAGGGCTGATTGGGGAGCTCTCCACCCGTCGGTCCTTTCCTTGCTGGCTCTGAATGGTGAAATGATGTGGAATATATACTGGGCGCTGTGTGATCATTATTTGTCATACTAACAGATCACTTATCTGCAATTGCAGCAGAGGAGATGAAAGTGATCACAACAAGAGTAGATAGGGGTACAGGGCTGATTGGGGAGCTCTGCACCTGTCGGTCCATTCCTTGCTGGCTCTGAATGGTGAAATGATGTGGAATATATACTGGGCGCTGTGAGATCATTATTTGTCATACTAACAGATCACTTATCTGCAATCGCAGCAGAGGAGATGAAAGTGATCACAACAAGAGTAGATGGGGGTACAGGGCTGATTGGGGAGCTCTCCACCTGTCGGTCCATTCCTTGCTGGCTCTGAATGGTGAAATGATGTGGAATATATACTGGGCACTGTGGGATCATTCTTTGCCAAACTAACAGATCACTTATCTGCAATCGCAGCAGAGGAGGCGGCAGAGATCACAACAGATCAAGAAATCTTCTTGTTAGGAGTTCTATCAAAAACTGTTTCAGTGTGAAATTAGGGAGTGAAATCTGGGAGGCCTCGAGCAGGACGCGTTCCGTTCTCCATCTGCGGCTGCGGAGCCGGAGTGAATCACTGGCGTGAACTAAGGCTTTATGTTAATATGACCTATTTTCCTAATAACTCCTCAGTGATACTTTGCCTTTTGTATCCGCTGAGTGACATGTGCAGCTGTCGGGGCAGCACTTACAGAGAGAGATGTCCGCGGATGTGCAGAAGTTTGGAGTGCGCCTGTGGCACTGAGCGCTCACTTTGTGTAAACTGCTGTTTAATCGTTTTATGACTCCCCGGCGCTCGGAGACCACAGCTCTGTTACCTACATGTGTCACTGTTACACATTCCCTTTCATTCCGCACATTACCCACCTGTCTTCCACAGGGTTGTTATTTTTAGACTCTTGCCATTTGTCGGCAACCTACATTCTCCACCTGCGCTACATCTACCCCCGGGGGCACATCAGACACATCCAGGTGAGGGATTCAATAGACTTAATGAGTTACCTGCGGTAGCCAAGTGTGAGAGCGGCATGGCGGTATTTATTGTAAGTGATGGAGAGCGGATAATGATGGTGATACTGCCGCAGTGATGACACTCATCATCCACACAATGTGCCTAATAATAAACCATCACAACCCGGCTGTAATTACTGTCACATTACAGATCAATGCCAGTATGTCTGCACCGTGTGTATGACGCCCGATACAAACCTATGCAAAAATGTGTAATACTGCTATACCCAAAAATACTGTGCGTCAGGGAGTGAGACCTTCACTGGCTGAACAATCCGTACCCCATCCACCCAGGAACAATCGTCCCGTCCTCTCATCTCTGATACTGCGCTCTCGTCTCATGTGTGAACTGCCCAAAGAAGAGGCCGAGAACCCTGCAAATATAACACAAGTATCAACCAGAATATCATAAATGTATCACTCCTAGAATCTGATCTACTCTTCACATTTTACATTTTATTTAATTTGTTTTGAACATGTTACTATTTGACTTACCGTATATAATAATAATAATAATAATAATAATAAAAAAATATATATATATAACATAACTACTATAATACTGCCCCCTATGTATAAGAATATAACTACTATAATACTGCTCCTATGTACAAGAATATAACTACTATAATACTGCCCCCAATGTACAGGAATATAACTACTATAATTCTGCTCCTATGTACAAGAATATAACTACTATAATACTGCCCCTATGTACAAGAATATAACTACTATAATACTGCCCCTATGTACAAGAATATAACTACTATAATACAGCCCCTATGTACAAGAATATAACTACTATAATACAGCCCCTATGTACAAGAATATAACTACTATAATACTGCCCCTATGTACAAGAATATAGCTACTATAATACAGCCCCTATGTACAAGAATATAACTACTATAATACTGCTCCTATGTACAAGAATATAACTACTATAATACTGCCCCTATGTACAAGAATATAGCTACTATAATACAGCCCCTATGTACAAGAATATAACTACTATAATACTGCTCCTATGTACAAGAATATAACTACTATAATACAGCCCCTATGTACAAGAATATAACTACTATAATACTGCTCCTATGTACAAGAATAGAACTACTATAATACTACCCCCTATGTATAAGAATATAACTACTATAATACTGCCCCTATATACAAGAATATAACTACTATAATACTGCTCCTATGTACAAGAATATACTATAATACTGCCCCTATGTACAAGAATATAGCTACTATAATACTGCCCCTATGTACAAGAATATAACTACTATAATACTGCTCCTATGTACAAGAATATACTATAATACTGCCCCTATGTACAAGAATATAGCTACTATAATACTGCCCCTATGTACAAGAATATAACTACTATAATACTGCCCCCTGTGTACAAGAACATAACTACTATAATACTGCCCTCTATGTACAAGAATATAACTACTATAATACTGCCCCTATGTACAAGAATATAACTACTATAATACAGCCCCTATGTACAAGAATATAGCTACTATAATACAGCCCCTATGTACAAGAATATAACTACTATAATACTGCTCCTATGTACAAGAATATAACTACTATAATACTGCCCCCTGTGTACAAGAACATAACTACTATAATACTGCCCTCTATGTACAAGAATATAACTGCTATAATACAGCCCCTATGTACAAGAATATAACTACTATAATACAGCCCCTATGTACAAGAATATAGCTACTATAATACAGCCCCTATGTACAAGAATATAACTACTATAATACTGCTCCTATGTACAAGAATATAACTGCTATAATACAGCCCCTATGTACAAGAATATAACTTCTATAATACTGCCCCTATGTACAAGAATATAACTGCTATAATACTGCCCCCTATGTACAAGAATATAAGTACTATAATGATGTAATATAACTATACTCCAGTGCCTCCCTCCAGGGTTCATGCTTTACCCTGCAGTTGCTCTCTGCTGTATTTATATTGGGGATCCCCCCTGCACACCTGTCTTCACTTATGGTCTTTGAAATGTAGATCACTCATCGCCTTTATATCTTCTACTTGTTGCTGTGGTCACAAGTATTAGAATTTCAATACAGATGCAAATTACCTGTTAAGTGCTCTGGGCGTGACCGAGCACCTAAGAAGCTGCCACCTCCAGTGCTTGTCTCCCGCCCAGCACCAGCCTGTTCAGCTTGATTGACAGCTCACCGTCTGTGTGACTAGGCAGGGAAATTAGACCGCGATCAATCCAGATAGAGACAGGTGCTGGGCAGGAAACAATCTCCGGGGGCGGCGGCTTCTTATGCGCTTTGTCACGCCCAGAGCACTTAACGGCTAATTCATATTTGTACTTAATACTAAATAATTGGCATTGTAGTGTTATATACGGTAGAAGCAGTAATGGTGGCGGAGTTACATTTTTCAAGACCTAGACGCCCTCGCTTGGTTTTGGAGGGTTGATCCTGCTGGCAGCCTCCATGTAGCAGGGACTGTGCAGTCCTGTAACCGCTGCCGCCTGTCCTATCTCTCCGGCTGGGGCAGTACTGGACAGTCCTGTGACCGCTGCCGCCTGTCCTCGCTCTCCGGCTGGGGCAGTATTAAGCGGTCCTGTGACCGCTGCCTCCTGTCCTAACTCTTCGGCTGGGGCAGTATTGGGCGGTCGTGTGACCGCTGCCTCCTGTCCTCGCTCTCCGGCTGGGGCAGTATTGGGCGGTTCTGTGACCGCTGCCTCCTGTCCTAGCTCTTCGGCAGGGACAGTATTGGGCGGTCCTGTGACCGCTGCCGCCTGTCCTCGCTCTCCGGCTGGGGCAGTATTGGGCGGTCCTGTGACCACTGCCGCCTGTCCTCGCTCTCCGGCTGGGACAGTACTGGGCGGTCCTGTGACCGCTGCCGCCTGTCCTCGCTCTCCGGCTGGGGCAGTATTGGGCGGTCCTGTGACCGCTGCCTCCTGTCCTCGCTCTCCGGCTGGGGCAGTATTGGGCGGTCCTGTGACCGCTGCCTCCTGTCCTCGCTCTCCGGCTGGGACAGTACTGGGCGGTCCTGTGACCGCTGCCTCCTGTCCTTGCTCTCCGGCTGGGGCAGTATTGGGCGGTCCTGTGACCGCTGCCGCCTGTCCTCGCTCTCCGGCTGGGTCAGTACTGGGCGGTCCTGTGATCGCTGCCGCCTGTCCTTGCTCTTCGGTTGGGGCAGTATTGGGCGGTCCTGTGACCGCTGCCGCCTGTCCTCGCTCTCCGGCTGGGGCAGTATTGGGCGGTCGTGTGACCGCTGCCGCCTGTCCTCGCTCTCTGGCTGGGGCAGTATTGGGCGGTCCTGTGACCGCTGCCGCCTGTCCTCGCTCTCCGGCTGGGGCAGTATTGGGCGGTCCTGTGACCGCTGCCGCCTGTCCTCGCTCTCCGGCTGGGGCAGTACTGGGCGGTCTCCTCCAGGCACAATGTTTTCCGGTTTCTGTAAGGAACAATGTAAAGTATTTAGGCACTTTTGATATCAGTGAAGCATAAGCGTGGTTCTCCCCGTACATAATTCCAGCTCCTCGTTTCATCTCTGACATCTTCCATGAGGGAATCTTTTTTTTCTGTCTGTGCCGCGCTGATTTTCCTTTTATTGCCGTTTCCGATCACAACACAACAAGCCCCGGTATCGGGTGCGTGCGGCGGCGCGCGGCGCTCCTGTGATACCCGCCACCTCGCTTCCCTCTTCATGTCATTGTAAATATTGTAGTCGCAGGCCTTTACAAATGTAGTTTGGTAGATTTCGGGACAACATCAAGGACTAATACCTCTGGCTTTTAGCATCATTGTTTGAATCCGCGCGTTTCAAATGCTTCCGTGTGAAGAATGGAGTTTCTTGATGTGGTCGAGGAAAAAGACAACGCTCTGTTCTCGGCAGATGCGCCGGCTTCATCAAGACACCGAAATGCATGAGATTTCCCTTTTAAACTGTTGCATGTCAAGAGGTTGGGAGTAATAGGTGTCCGAGGTGATTCCTATCAGCTCTGCTCATAACCAGAGGAGACGTTGCAGACGGAGGACGAGGCGCCGCAGTGCCGCGCTGCTACTAATGACTGCGGCCGGCTGCGGCTCGTTACGCCGCATCTCCGGGATAGCTGTCATTTATTCTCCAGGGGGCCACGCACACAGGGGCTCGCCACTTTTATGTGTTCTTGGTGCTTTGCTTTTATTGTCGTCCGTGGTACTGTGTTTTGTAACTTTAGTTTTGCGCTTTCATCAGCACCGTGGAATCAGTCATCAGGGTAACAAGCCCCGATCCCTGGGATTCCACTCGTCAGCTGGAACTCCTGATTGGTCAACCGTCAGGGATCCTGTTTAATGTAACACACAATCTGATCTGCAAAAGATTAATATAGAAGAAGGTGGGGATGAGCCCGGCGGAACATAAATCCTTTGCATTTTTCAGTTTGAGTCCAGTGGGCGGGGCCAACCCGTGATTGACAGTGATACCTGTGTGCACATTCTTGCAGGGAAGGCAGTCAATCAGCAAAACGTCACTTTTTGTTTTCTTCTTACACTGAAAAAAATATAAATACAACAGGTTTTTTTTCTCCCATTTTTCATGAGCTGAACTCTAAGAACTAAGACTTTTTCTAAGGGGTTTTCAAATATTGGTCACACATTTGTGTATACCTGTGTTAGTGATCACATCTCCTCTGCAGAGCTAATCCATCCACCTCACAGGTGCGGCAGATCAAGATGCTGATTGGACAGAAGGATTATTGCAAAGGTGCGCCTTAGGCTGGATACCATGATTATTGCACAGGTGCGCCTTAGGCTGGCCACAATAAGAGGCCACAGTAAAATGTGCAGATTATTACACTGCACAATGCTACAGATGTTGCAGGTTTGTGCAGTTGGCTGCTGTCTGCAGGAATGGTCACCAGAGCTTCTGCCCGTGGATTGAATGTTCATTTCTCCACGATAAGACGTCTCCAAAGGAGTATCCAAGAATTTGGCAGAACATCCACCCGGCCTGACAACTGCAGAGCTTGTGTAACCACAGCAGCCCGGGACCTCCACATCCAACATCTACACCTCCAACAAGATCGTCTGAGACCGGCCCCCCGGACAGCGGCTGCAACACCCGGTGTAAAACCAAAGAGTTCCTTCACTAACTGTCAGAACCCGTCTCAGCGAAGCTCATCTGCTGCTCGTCATCCCCATCGGGGTCTCCACCTGACTGCAGCTCGTCCTCCTCATCGGGGTCTCCACCTGACTGCAGCTCGTCCTCCTCATCGGGGTCTCCACCTGACTGCAGCTCGTCCTCCTCACCGGGGTCTCCACCTGACTGCAGCTCGTCCTCCTCACCGGGGTCTCCACCTGACTGCAGCTCGTCCTCCTCACCGGGGTCTCCACCTGACTGCAGCTCATCCTCCTCATCGGGGTCTCCACCTGACTGCAGCTCGTCCTCCTCATCGGGGTCTCCACCTGGCTGCTGCATGTTGTCCTCATCGAGGTCTCCACCTGACTGCAGCTCGTCATCCCCATCGGGGTCTCCACCTGACTGCAGCTCGTCCTCCTCACCGGGGTCTCCACCTGACTGCAGCTCGTCCTCCTCACCGGGGTCTCCACCTGACTGCAGCTCGTCCTCCTCACCGGTGGTCTCCACCTGACTGCAGCTCGTCATCCTCACCGGTGGTCTCCACCTGACTGCAGCTCGTCGTCCTCATCGGGGTCTCCACCTGACTGCAGCTTGTCCTCCTCACGGGGGTCTTCACCTGACTGTAGCTCGTCATCCTCATCGTGGTCTCCACCTGACTGCAGCTCGACCTCCTCATCAGTGGTCTCCACCTGACTGCAGCTCATCGTCCTCATCGGGGTCTCCACCTGACTGCAGCTCGACCTCCTCATCAGTGGTCTCCACCTGACTGCAGCTCGTCGTCCTCATCAGGGTCTCCACCTGATTGCAGCTCGTCGTCCTCATCGGTGGTCTCCACCTGACTGCAGCTCATCGTCCTCATCGGTGGTCTCCACCTGACTGCAGCTCGTCCTCCTCATCGGTGGTCTCCACCTGGCTGCAGCTCATCCTCCTCACCGGGGTCTCCACCTGACTGCAGCTCGTCCTCCTCACCGGGGTCTCCACCTGGCTGCAGCTCGTCCTCCTCATCGGTGGTCTCCACCTGGCTGCAGCTCATCACTGTAACTGACTTGATGGTAAATGCTCACATTCTAGGGCATCTGGCACATTGGAGAGGTTTCTCTTCACCGTTGAATCCCGGTTTTCACCGTGCAGGGCAGATGGCGGCCTGCATGTACGGCGCCGTGTAGGTGAGCGGGTTGCTGAGGTCAGCATTGTGAATGGAGTGGCTCATGGTATGGACCGACCTATGTTATGGACAATGAGCACAGGTGAATTTTATTGATGTGATGTGATTTTTAGTGATGGGTGGATCCGGACTGTAAAAGTCCGGATCCACGCGGTTTCAAACTTACCCGAGTGCCGGACTTGGTCCCAGGATCCCTGGTGTTGATCTGGATCCAGCACTTGAGAAATAATAAAAGAAAACAAGAATGAAGCGAACAATTCAACTTACCGAGGCTCCGGTGCGGCTGTAGCTGCTCCCGTGGCCTCCCATTCACTTCTGAGGCCGCTCATTATTGCTCATCCATATGCACTGCTTTCCCCGCCCACCGGCCATCCTTGCGTCTGTGATTGGATGCCGTCAGATGTGCCCCTTAGCCTGTGTGACAGCATCTTCCAATCACAGGCGCTGTCTGCGGGCCAGTATCGTGGTATAAAAATAAATAAAACTTGGCGTAGGGTCCCACCATATTATTATACCTAGCACAGCTAAAGCATTGGCTCCAGGTTGCATCCCCCAGCCGTGCACTTATCTTGGCTGTGTATTAATATATCAGGAACCGCATGCGGCTTTTTTTTTTTTAATTTATTTTATAAATAAATAAATCCTTTTAAAAAACTGCATGCGGTGCCTCCGCAATTTTGATACCCAGCCATGGTAAAGCCCAACAGCTGGAGGCTGGTATTCTCAGGCTGGGGAGACTTATTGCCCCCCCCCCACCCGCCTAAAAATAGCAGCCCGCAGCTGCCCGGGATTGGATTGTCGCACTCATTAAATGCGACAAGCCTGGCGCTTTACCCTACTCTTTCCAGTTGCCATGGTGTGGCGGCACTTAAGATAATGAGGGGTTAATAACAGCCCACAGCTGACACTGAGCCCTAGGTTAGTAATGGGAAGCATCTATGACACCCCGCAATTACTAATGTGTAAGTGAAAGTAAATAAACACAAACACCAAAAAAATCCTTTATTTGAAATAAAGGACAAAAAAAAATCCTCTTTCACGACTTTATTAACTCCCAAAATACCACTGCAGGCCTGACGTAATCCACACGAGTTCCCACGACCATTTCACGTCTGCCACATCTGAAGCTCACACCGAGCGCCATAGAGCATCAACCGGCCGGTGACGTCACTCAGGTAAATTGTGGTCACAGCTGCAGGTTCCCACGGTCCTCCACCTGTGACTGCAGGTAACCTGATTTCAGGTGGAGGACCGTGGGAACTTGGTGCTGTGACCGCAACTTACCTGAGTGACATCACCGCTGATTCCGCATCTCATTCATTCTCTGCCTGAACATCACTGCGGGCGGTCATGCTCTCTGGCACTTGGTGTGAGCTTCAGATGTAGCGGAGCTGAGCTGAATCGTCGTGGGACCTCATGTGGATTATATCGGACCTGCATGGGTGTTTTGGGGGTTAATAAAGTGGTGAAAAAGGGTCTTTTTTTGTATTTTATTCCAAATAAAGGATTTTTTTTCGGTGTTTGTGTTTATTTACTTTTCAATTACCGATTAGTATTGGGGGAGTCTAATAGAACCTTGTGCAGACTGTATTAGTGATCACTGAGCTCTGTATAGACTATAACTGACCATTGAGCCCTGTGCGGACTGTATTAGTGATAGAGCCTTGTGCGGACTGTATTAGTGATTATTGAGCCCTGTATGGACTGTATTACTGATGATTGAGCCCTGTATGGACTGTATTAGTGATCATTGAGCCCTGTTCAGACTGTATTAGTGATCATTGAGCTTTGTATGGACCTTATTAGTGATCATTGAGCCCTGTATGGACTGTATTAGTGATAGAGCCTTGTGCGGACTGTATTAGTGATCATTGAGCCCTGTATGGACTGTATTACTGACCATTGAGCCCTGTGCGGACTGTATTAGTGATAGAGCCTTGTGCGGACTGTATTAGTGATTATTGAGCCCTGTATGGACTGTATTAGTGATTATTGAGCCCTGTATGGACTGTATTACTGATGATTGAGCCCTGTATGGACTGTATTACTGATGATTGAGCCCTGTATGGACTGTATTACTGATGATTGAGCCCTGTATGGACTGTATTACTGATGATTGAGCCCTGTATGGACTGTATTAGTGATCATTGAGCCCTGTGCAGACTGTATTAGTGAATATTGAGCCCTGTGCGGAGTATATTAGTGATTATTGAGCCCTGTGTGGACTGTATTAGTGATTATTGAGCCCTGTGCTGACTGTATTACTGATCATTGAGCCGTGTGCGGACTGTATTATGGATTATTGAGCCCTGTATGGACTGAATTAGTGATCAATGAGCCCTGAATGGACTGTATTAGTGATTATTGAGCCATGTGCGGACTGTATTAGTAAATATTGAGTCCTGTATGGACTGTATTAGTGAATATTGAGCCCTCTAAGGACTGTATTAGTGAATATTGAGCCCTGTATGGACTGTATTAGTAAATATTGAGCCCAGTGCAGACTGTATTGGTGAATATTGAGTCCTGTATGGACTGTATTAGTGATCATTGAGCCCTCTATGGACTGTATTAGTGAATATTGAGCCATGTGCTGAATGTATTAGTGAATATTGAACCCTGTATGGACTGTATTAGTTAATATTGAGCCCTGTATGGACTGTATTAGTGAATATTGAGCCCTGTATTGGCTGTATTAGGGATCACTGAGCCGTGTGCTGACTGTATTAGTGAATATTGTGTCCTGTATGGACTGCATTAGTGATCACTGAACCATGTTCTGAATGTATTAGTGAATATTGAGCCCTGTATGGACTGTATTAGTGAATATTGAGCCCTATATTGGTGATCATTGAGCCCCGTGTGCTGACTGTATTAGTGAATATTGATATATGTGTACTGTGTTAGTGAATATTGAGTCCTGTATTGACTGTATTAGTGAATATTGAGCCCTGTGCGGACTGTATTAATGAATATTGAGCCCTGTATGGACTTTATTAGTAAATATTGAGCCCTGTATTGGCTGTATTAGTGAATATTCAGTCCTGTATGTGCTGTATTAGTGATCATTGAGTCCTGTATGGATTGTATTAGTGAATATTGAGCCCTGTATGCACTGTATTAGTTAATGTTGAGTTCTGTATGGGCTGTATTAGTGAATATTGAAACCTCTATGGACTGTATTAGTGAATATTGAGCCGTATGCTGACTGTATTAGTGAATATTGGAACCTCTATGGACTGTATTAGTGAATATTGAGCCCAGTGCAGACTGTATTGGTGAATATTGAGCCCTGTATGGACTGCATTAGTGATCATTGAGCCATGTGCTGAATGTATTAGTGAATATTGAGCCCTGTATTGGCTGTATTAGGGATCATTGAGCCGTGTGCTGACTGTATTAGTGAATATTGAGTCCTGTATGGACTGCATTAATGATCATTGAGCCATGTTCTGAATGTATTAGTGAATATTGAGCCCAGTATGGACTGTATTAATGAATATTGAGACCTGTATGGACTGTATTAATGAATATTGAGCCCTGTGCGGACTTAGTTAGTAAATATTGAACCCTGTATGGACTGTATTAGTTATTGTTGAGCCCTGTATTGGCTGTATTAGTGAATATTGAGTCCTGTATGGGCTGCATTAGTGAATATTGAGCCCTGTATTGGTGATCATTGAGCCCCGTGTGCTGACTGTATTAGTGAATATTGAGCCCTGTGCGGACTGTATTAATGAATATTGAGCCCTGTATGGACTTTATTAGTAAATATTGAGCCCTGTATTGGCTGTATTAGTGAATATTGAGTCCTGTATGGGCTGTATTAGTGAATATTGAGTCCTGTATGTACTGTATTAGTGAATATTGAGCCCTGTATGGACTGTATTAGTGAATATTGAGCCCTGTATGGGCTGTATTAGTGAATATTGAGCCCTGTATGGGCTGTATTAGTGATCATTGAGTCCTGTATGGGCTGTATTAGTGAATATTGAGCCCTGTATTGGCTGTATTAGTGATCACTGAGTCCTGTATTGGCTGTATTAGTGAATATTGAGTCCTGTATTGGCTGTATTAGTGATCATTGAGTCCTGTATGGATTGTATTAGTGAATATTGAGCCCTGTATAGACTGTATTAGTGAATATTGAGCCCTGTATAGACTGTATTAGTGAATATTGAGCCCTGTATAGACTGTATTAGTGAATATTGAGCCCTGTATAGACTATTAGTGAATATTGAGCCCTGTATAGACTGTATTAGTGAATATTGAGCCATGTATAGACTGTATTAGTGAATATTGTGTCCTGTATGGACTGCATTAGTGATCACTGAGCCATGTTCTGAATGTATTAGTGAATATTGAGCCCTGTATGGACTGTATTAGTGAATATTGAGCCCTATATTGGTGATCATTGAGCCCCGTGTGCTGACTGTATTAGTGAATATTGAGCCCTGTATAGACTGTATTAGTGAATATTGAGCCCTGTATAGGCTGTATTAGTGAATATTGAGCCCTGTATGGACTGTATTAGTGAATATTGAGCCCTATATTGGTGATCATTGAGCCCCGTGTGCTGACTGTATTAGTGAATATTGAGCCCTGTATAGACTGTATTAGTGAATATTGAGTCCTGTATGAACTGTATTAGTGAATATTGAGCCCTGTATGGACTGTATTAGTGATCACTGAGTCCTGTATTGGCTGTATTAGTGAATATTGAGCCCTGTATTGGCTGTATTAGTTATCATTGAGTCATGTATGGACTGTATTAGTGAATATTGAGCCCTGTATAGACTGTGTTAGTGAATATTGAGCCCTGTATAGACTATTAGTGAATATTGAGCCCTGTATAGACTGTATTAGTGAATATTGAGCCCTGTATAGGCTGTGTTAGTGAATATTGAGCCATGTATAGACTGTATTAGTGAATATTGAGCCCTGTATGGACTGTATTAGTGATCACTGAGTCCTGTATTGGCTGTATTAGTGAATATTGAGCCCTGTATGGACTGTATTAGTGAATATTGAGCCATCTATAGACTGTATTAGTGAATATTGAGCCCTGTATGGACTGTATTAGTGAATATTGAGCCCTGTATAGACTGTATTAGTGAATATTGAGCCCTGTATGGACTGTATTAGTGATCATTGAGTCCTGTATGGACTGTATTAGTGAATATTGAGCCCTGTATGGACTGTATTAGTGAATATTGAGTCCTGTATAGACTGTATTATTGAATATTGAGCCCTGTATGGAATGTATTAGTGAATATTGAGCCCTGTATAGGCTGTATTAGTGAATATTGAGCCCTGTATAGGCTGTATTAGTGAATATTCAGTACTGTATGGGCTGTATTAGTGAATATTGAGTCCTGTATAGACTGTATTAGTGAATATTGAGCCCTGTATAGACTGTATTAGTGAATATTGAGCCCTGTATAGACTGTATTAGTGAATATTGAGTCCTGTATTGGCTGTATTAGTGAATATTGAGTCCTGTATGAACTGTATTAGTGAATATTGAGCCCTGTATGGACTGTATTAGTGAATATTGAGTCCTGTATTGGCTGTATTAGTGAATATTGAGCCCTGTATTGGCTGTATTAGTTATCATTGAGTCATGTATGGACTGCATTAGTGAATATTGAGCCCTGTATAGACTGTGTTAGTGAATATTGAGCCCTGTATAGACTATTAGTGAATATTGAGCCCTGTATAGACTGTATTAGTGAATATTGAGCCCTGTATAGGCTGTGTTAGTGAATATTGAGCCATGTATAGACTGTATTAGTGAATATTGAGCCCTGTATGGACTGTATTAGTGAATATTGAGCCATGTATAGACTGTATTAGTGAATATTGAGCCCTGTATGGACTGTATTAGTGAATATTGAGCCCTGTATAGACTGTATTAGTGAATATTGAGCCCTGTATGGACTGTATTAGTGATCATTGAGTCCTGTATGGACTGTATTAGTGAATATTGAGCCCTGTATGGACTGTATTAGTGAATATTGAGTCCTGTATAGACTGTATTATTGAATATTGAGCCCTGTATGGAATGTATTAGTGAATATTGAGCCCTGTATAGGTTGTATTAGTGAATATTGAGCCCTGTATAGGCTGTATTAGTGAATATTCAGTACTGTATGGGCTGTATTAGTGAATATTGAGTCCTGTATAGACTGTATTAGTGAATATTGAGCCCTGTATAGACTGTATTAGTGAATATTGAGCCCTGTATAGACTGTATTAGTGAATATAGAGCCATGTATAGACTGTATTAGTGAATATTGAGCCCTGTATGGACTGTATTAGTGAATATTGAGTCCTGTATAGACTGTATTAGTGAATATTGAGCCCTGTATGGACTGTATTAGTGAATATTGAGCCCTGTATGGACTGTATTAGTGATCACTGAGTCCTGTATTGGCTGTATTAGTGAATATTGAGTCCTGTATGAACTGTATTAGTGAATATTGAGCCCTGTATGGACTGTATTAGTGAATATTGAGTCCTGTATTGGCTGTATTAGTGAATATTGAGCCCTGTATAGGCTGTATTAGTGAATATTGAGCCCTGTATAGGCTGTATTAGTGAATATTGAGCCCTGTATAGGCTGTATTAGTGAATATTCAGTACTGTATGGGCTGTATTAGTGAATATTGAGTCCTGTATAGACTGTATTAGTGAATATTGAGCCCTGTATAGACTATTAGTGAATATTGAGCCCTGTATAGACTGTATTAGTGAATATTGAGCCCTGTATAGACTGTATTAGTGAATATTGAGCCATGTATAGACTGTATTAGTGAATATTGAACCCTGTATGGACTGTATTAGTGAATATTGAGTCCTGTATAGACTGTATTAGTGAATATTGAGCCCTGTATAGGCTGTATTATTGAATATTGAGCCATGTATAGACTGTATTAGTGAATATTGAGCCCTGTATGGACTGTATTAGTGAATATTGAGCCTTGTATGGACTGTATTAGTGAATATTCAGTACTGTATGGGCTGTATTAGTGAATATTGAGCCCTGTATTGGCTGTATTAGTGATCATTGAGTCCTGTATGGACTGTATTAGTGAATATTGAGCCCTGTATAGACTATTAGTGAATATTGAGCCCTGTATAGACTGTATTAGTGAATTTTGAGCCCTGTATAGGCTGTATTAGTGAATATTGAGCCATGTATGGACTGTATTAGTGATCATTGAGTCCTGTATGGACTGTATTAGTGAATATTGAGCCCTGTATGGACTGTATTAGTGAATATTGAGTCCTGTATAGACTGTATTACTGAATATTGAGTCCTGTATAGACTGTATTACTGAATATTGAGCCCTGTATAGGCTGTATTATTGAATATTGAGCCCTGTATAGACTGTATTAGTGAATATTGAGTCCTGTATGGACTGTATTAGTGAATATTCAGTACTGTATGGGCTGTATTAGTGAATATTGAGTCCTGTATAGACTGTATTAGTAAATATTGAGCCCTGTATAGACTGTATTAGTGAATATTGAGCCATGTATAGACTGTATTAGTGAATATTGAGCCCTGTATGGACTGTATTAGTGAATATTGAGCTCTGTATAGACTGTATTAGTGAATATTGAGCCCTGTATGGACTGTATTAGTGAATATTGAGTCCTTATAGACTGTATTAGTGAATATTGAGCCCTGTATAGGCTGTATTATTGAATATTGAGCCCTGTATAGACTGTATTAGTGAATATTGAGCCCTGTATGGACTGTATTAGTGAATATTCAGTACTGTATGGGCTGTATTAGTGAATATTGAGCCCTGTATTTGCTGTATTAGTGATCATTGAGTCCTGTATGGACTGTAGTAGTGAATATTGAGCCCTGTATTGGCTGTATTAGTGATCATTGAGTCCTGTATGGACTGTATTAGTGAATATTGAGCCCTCTATGGACTGTATTAGTGAATATTGAGCCCTGTATAGACTGTATTAGTGAATATTGAGCCCTGTATGGACTGTATTAGTGAATATTCAGTACTGTATGGGCTGTATTAGTGAATATTGAGCCCTGTATAGACTGTATTAGTGAATATTGAGCCCTGTATAGACTGTATTAGTGAATATTGAGCCCTGTATAGACTGTATTAGTGAATATTGAGCCCTGTATAGGCTGTATTAGTGAATATTGAGCCATGTATAGACTGTATTAGTGAATATTGAGCCCTGTATGGACTGTATTAGTGAATATTGAGCCATGTATAGACTGTATTAGTGAATATTGAGCCCTGTATGGACTGTATTAGTGAATATTGAGCCATGTATCGACTGTATTAGTGAATATTGAGCGCTGTATGGACTGTATTAGTGAATATTGAGCCCTGTATAGGCTGTATTAGTGAATATTGAGTCCTGTATGAACTGTATTAGTGAATATCGAGTCCTGTATGGGCTGTATTAGTGAATATTGAGCCCTGTATGGACTGTATTGGTGAATATTGAGCCCTGTATGGACTGTATTAGTGAATATTGAGTCCTGTATGGGCTGTATTAGTGAATATTGAGTCCTGTATGGACTGTATTAGTGAATATTCAGTACTGTATGGGCTGTATTAGTGAATATTGAGCCCCGTGTGCTGACTGTATTAGTGAATTTTGAGCCCTAAATGGACTGTATTAGTGAATATTGAGCCCTGTATAGACTGTATTAGTGAATATTGAGCTCTGTATAGACTATTAGTGAATATTGAGCCATGTATAGACTGTATTAGTGAATATTGAGCCCTGTATAGACTGTATTAGTGAATATTGAGCCCTGTATAGACTGTATTAGTGAATATTGAGAACTGTATGGACTGTATTAGTGAATATTGAGCCCTGTATAGACTGTATTAGTGAATATTGAGCCCTGTATAGGCTGTATTAGTGAATATTGAGCCATGTATAGACTGTATTAGTGAATATTGAGCCCTGTATGGACTGTATTAGTGAATATTGAGCCATGTATAGACTGTATTAGTGAATATTGAGCCCTGTATGGACTGTATTAGTGAATATTGAGCCATGTATCGACTGTATTAGTGAATATTGAGCGCTGTATGGACTGTATTAGTGAATATTGAGCCCTGTATAGACTGTATTGGTGAATATTGAGCCCTGTATGGACTGTATTAGTGATCATTGAGTCCTGTATAGACTATTAGTGAATATTGAGCCCTGTATAGGCTGTATTAGTGAATATTGAGCCATGTATAGACTGTATTAGTGAATATTGAGCCCTGTATGGACTGTATTAGTGAATATTGAGCCCTGTATTGGCTGTAGTAGTGATCATTGAGTCCTGTATGGGCTGTATTAGTGAATATTGAGCCCTGTATTGACTGTATTAGTGAATATTGAGCCCTGTATAGGCTGTATTAGTGAATATTGAGTCCTGTATGAACTGTATTAGTGAATATCGAGTCCTGTATGGGCTGTATTAGTGAATATTGAGCCCTGTATGGACTGTATTGGTGAATATTGAGCCCTGTATGGACTGTATTAGTGAATATTGAGTCCTGTATGGGCTGTATTAGTGAATATTGAGTCCTGTATGGACTGTATTAGTGAATATTCAGTACTGTATGGGCTGTATTAGTGAATATTGAGCCCCGTGTGCTGACTGTATTAGTGAATTTTGAGCCCTAAATGGACTGTATTAGTGAATATTGAGCCCTGTATAGACTGTATTAGTGAATATTGAGCTCTGTATAGACTATTAGTGAATATTGAGCCATGTATAGACTGTATTAGTGATCATTGAGTCCTGTATAGACTGTGTTAGTGAATATCGAGTCCTGTATAGGCTGTATTAGTGAATATTGAGCCCTGTATGGACTGTATTAGTGATCATTGAGTCCTGTATAGACTGTGTTAGTGAATATTGAGTCCTGTATGGACTGTATTAGTGAATATGGAGTCCTGTATGGACTGTATTAGTGAATATTGAGTCCTGTATGGACTGTATTAGTGAATATTGAGCCCTGTATGGACTGTATTAGTGAATATGGAGTCCTGTATGGACTGTATTAGTGAATATTGAGCCCTGTATGGACTGTATTAGTGAATATTGAGCCCTGTATGGCCAGTATTAGTGATCATTGAGCTCTGTTCAGACTGTGCTTTCCGGCGTGCTGCTAGTGCCGTCTTTGTGCATTGTACAGTGTACTGCCCTTGGTTTTCTTCCCTGTAATTCCGCCTTCGTACAGATCGTGTGTTTACCGCCTTTGATTGTGGCTCAGGCGCGGAGTGTCGGAGCCGGCCTGATGTTCGTATTGACAGGCTGGTCTTTGTCGGGGGCCCCGGCTTCGCCCCAGCTTGCGTTCACAGCGGGTCAGGACTGTGTGTACCGGCTCGTCTATGGTGGAGCTCCCTGCTCTCCGCCTGGGCTCTCACAAACGCTGATATTTTTTTTTATTTTTCCGCTTGTCTCTTTTGAAGCGCGAGTCTGCACTCTCTGCTAGGAAACAATGTTGTCTCCCATTTGCACCAAGGAACAAAAGAAGCATTAAAAAATAATTTTGATTGAAGAACCTCACGCTCCGAGTTAAGACAATATCAAACGGACACGCGAGAGGCGAACATCACTCAGCGAACATATCGGGCTACCCCATAGCACCTAAAGGCGCACGATCCAGAGCGCAGCAAGCTACGAGCATGGATACAAATAAGAGGAAATGTTCTCTGACCGGCGGCAGTCTGCGGCTCCGAGCACGCCGATTACTGCAGGTTACCACCGCACCCTTTATATATTTATGGCCGGGGACGGTAACAAGCAAAACGCCAGATTTACGAATTCTGCAATTTATAGTTTGCAAAGCTGTCAGTATTTTCATTGTGTATCAGAAGCACAAAAACCAAATCACGGAGGGTTATTAAAGCAAAAAGCAATATTCTTACAACCGGACTGAAGCGACTGATACAGAATATACACGCTATACTATAGATATATAGAGATGCGACTAACACAGGGGGGCAGATCTCTGCCGGCAGAGTAAGGCGTCACCACAAACTGCAGCTTTATGATCCATAGATTGTATTTACTATAACAGGTCAACTCCAACCAGAAGAAGAGCAGACGCAGCCAGACCGGGGATTGCTCAGATATATGTGCACTTCTCAGATTATATTATGTGTAAAAGAATATGTATAGATTAAATGTACATAAAAAGGCAGTCACTGTACATATATTATGTATTATACTTCAGAGCTGCACTCACTATTCTGCTGGTGCAGTCACTGTGTACATATATTACATTACTGATCCTGAGTTACCTCCTGTATTATACTCCAGAGCTGCACTCACTATTCTGCTGGTGCAGTCACTGTGTACATACATTACATTACTGATCCTGAGTTACCTCCTGTATTATACTCCAGAGCTGCACTCACTATTCTGCTGGTGCAGTCACTGTGTACATATATTACATTACTGATCCTGAGTTACCTCCTGTATTATACTCCAGAGCTGCACTCACTATTCTGCTGGTGCAGTCACTCTGTACATACATTACATTACTGATCCTGAGTTACCTGCTGTATTATACTCCAGAGCTGCACTCACTATTCTGCTGGTGCAGTCACTCTGTACATACATTACATTACTGATCCTGAGTTACCTGCTGTATTATACTCCAGAGCTGCACTCATTATTCTGCTATTTGTATTTGGAATCCTTCATCACATAGCGTGCCTGAAGTACTAAAAGGGAAATGTGCATTTTTGAAAATTGTCAAAGTAAGCTGAGCTGTTGCTGAAGAAATGGAGAATTGTGATTACAGCTCTGGAGTATGAAAGACTAAAGCGGGCTTTACACGCTGCGATCTCGCTAGGAGATTGCAAGCGATCGTACCCGCCCCTGTCTGTTGTACGACACGGGCATATCTCTGCCCGTGTCGCACAACCTTGCTTACCACCGTTACACGCACTTACCTGCCCTGCGACGTCACTCTGGCCTTTCTAAGGGGGCGGGTCGTGCGGTGTCACAGTGATGTCACACGGCAGGCGTCCAATAGCAGAGGAGGGTGGAGATGAGCGGGACGTAACATCCTGCCCCCCTCCTTCCTTCCGCATTGCCGCTGGAGGCAGGTAGGAGATGTTGCTCGCTCTTGCGGTGTCACACACAGCGATGTGCGCTGCCGCAGGAACGACGAACTACATCGCTAACATCCTGAAAACGTTTTTTTTTGTTTCAGGACGACCTCTCCGCGGCAAACGATTTTGCACTCTTTTGCAATCGTTTAAGGTCGCTCTTTAAGTGTTACACGCTGCGATGTCGTTAATGACGCCGGATGTGCGTCACTAACGACGTGACCCCGACGATAATTCATTAACGATATCGTAGCGTGTAAAGCCCTCTTAAGTGTCTTGAGGAAGGGGAATAAGAATTATGGTGGAGGAGGGCAGAGTAGTTTGCAGGAGGAGGACAGAGGAGCTGATTCCGCACTTCTTATTGGAAACGCATGGACGGTCTGGGGTCTCGGAGTTCGGTGGGTCTGGGGTCTCGGAGTTCGGTGGGTCTGGGGTCTCGGAGTTCGGTGGGTCTGGGGTCTCGGAGTTCGGTGGGTCTGTGGTCTCGGAGTTCGGTGGGTCTGGGGTCTCGGAGTTCGGTGGGTCTGGGGTCTCGGAGTTCGGTGGGTCTGGGGTCTCGGAGTTCGGTGGGTCTGGGGTCTCGGAGTTCGGTGGGTCTGGGGTCTCGGAGTTCTGGGGTCTGGGGTCTCGGAGTTCGGTGGGTCTGGGGTCTCGGAGTTCGGTGGGTCTGTGGTCTCGGAGTTCGGTGGGTCTGGGGTCTCGGAGTTCGGGGGTCTCTGAGTTCGGTGGGTCTGGGGTATCGGAGTTCGGTGGGTCTCGGAGTTCGGTGGGTCTGGGGTCTCGGAGTTCGGTGGGTCTGGGGTCTCGGAGTTCGGTGGGTCTGGGGTCTCGGAGTTCGGTGGGTCTGGGGTCTCGGAGTTCGGTAGGTCTGGGGTCTCGGAGTTCGGTGGGTCTGTGGTCTCGGAGTTCGGTGGGTCTGGGGTCTCTGAGTTCGGGGGGTCTGGAGGTCTCGTTTCGGCTGCTGCTCGGTGTATGAGCGCCTGTAATCTGATAATCCGCCATCCACGTCATATATACGACGTCTTCCGCAGTCTCAGGTAGCAGAATCCGGAGCACAAGGAGCCGTTCTGAGGCCGCTGCGATGAATAAGACGACTGCAGTGATATTACACTTTATGACCTCCGATAATTCGGAGCGCCGGATATCTCACAGCTCGGCGGCTTTCTTGCCAGTGGATGATTCTTGCTGTGTTATGAGCAGTTTATTCTGGGGCCGGTTACTCACTTTTTATGGATATTTCAGCTCTAGTTACACATGAGATTAATCAGGAAGAGGATGAAGGTAGAGCCGCGTCCCCGCACCCTCCACCGCCGCCATCCTGCAGCAATTTGCAAATTAGCAATTAGGTTTAGACTTCTGTTCAATCCAATAGCAGAAAGCATCGATCCGAGGAGATAATACCTGCCGGGGTCAATACGGGATCTCAGGGGTCGGCTAATCCCATATCACCCAGACAAGAAATGATTACCTACAGCATAATTACTGGCCGCTGCTCACTGGGCCGTCACTGCACCCCCAGCCCCAATATCCATCCATCCATTTATCCATCCATATATCCATCCCTCCCTCCCTCCCTCCATCCATCCATCCATCCATCTATCCATCCATATATTCATCCATCCCTCCCCCCCCTCCATCCATCCATCCATCCCTCCCTCCATCCATCCATCCATCCATCCATCCATCCATCCATTTATCCATCCATCCATTTATCCATCCATCCATATATTCATCCCTCCCTCCATCCATCCCTCCCTCTATCCATCCATCCATCCATCCATCTATCCATCCATCCATCCATATATCCATCCATCCATCCATCCATCCATATATCCATCCATCCATCCATATATCCATCCATCCACCCATTTATCCATCCATCCATATATCCATCCATCCACCCATTTATCCATCCATCCATTTATCCATCCATCCATATATCCATCAATCCATCCATTTATCCATCCATCCATATATCCATTAAACCCAACCCATCAAAAACAGAAGTTTGTTGCTTTCATCTACACAATGCAAGTGTTCAGACTGAACTTAAAGTACAATTTGAAGGCCAATCTATTAAACACAATTTCAATCCTAAGTACTTAGGTGTAACCCTTGATAGAAGTCTAACGTTTAAATCCCATCTGGATAAATTGGCGCAGAAACCGAAAGCACGTAATAATATTATTCAGAAACTCTGTGGATCCTCCTGGGGCTCGGCAACATCTGTTTTGAGAACATCTACTCTTGCCCTGGTGTAGTCTGCTGCAGAATACTGTGCTCCAGTATAGCTAAATAGCTGTCATGTAAATTTAATTAATTAAGAAATAACGTCTGGAACACCAATTCTGAGTCTGAACTGGGTGCAAAAACCTAAAAAAATCTACACTATATGGAGATAAGGTATGCACACCAGTGACTATGGAAGGGGAATACATGGAATAGCAGAAACTGCTGTGTGAATACTGACTTGAAAAATCCAATAGCTATATGCAAGAGTGAAAATGTGAAAAATGGAATCTGCATTACTGCCATGAACATTGAGTAAAGAGAAATTTAGCTACTGAATTGATCAATGCAACAGACCCCCAACACTACGCCAAAGTATTTCTCTATGTTGGGGTCCCTAGCTTGTGTGTGTCCTCTCATGCAGTTACAAAACTTACCGTGTATGGGAAGCTGAGACCCAGGCTATTTATACGTATCATGTGGATTGGCAATAGGTGTGGTTGGGGAGGGTTCACAAACGAAAAACTACAAATCAATCAAGAAATAACGTCTGGAACTCCAATTCTGAGTCTAAACTGGGTGCAAAAACCTAAAAATCTACACTATATGGAGATAAGGTATGCACACCAGTGACTATGTAAGGGGAATACATGAAATAGCAGAAACTGCTGTGTGAATACTGACATGAAAAATCCAATAGCTATATGCAAGAGTGAAAATGTGAAAAATGGAATCTGCATTACTGCAGATTGATTTGTAGTCTTTCGTTTGTGAACCCGGCCCCACCACACCTATTGCCAGTCCACATTATACATAAATAGCCGGGGTCTCAGCTTCCCATACACGGTAAGTTTTGTAACTGCATGAGAGGACACACACAAGCTAGGGACCCCAACGTAGAGAAATACTTTGGCGTAGTGTTGGGGTCTATTGCATTGATCAATTCAGTAGCTATATTTCTCTTGATTCATATGTTCATGGCAGTAATGCAGATTCCATTTTTCACATTTTCATTCTTACATATAGCTATTGGATTATTCAGGCCAGTATTCACACAGCAGTTTCTGCTTTTCATGTATTCCCCTTGCATAGTCACTGGTGTGCATACCTTATCTCCATATAGTGTAGACTTAATTGACACTCAGCTGAACAACTCTTTGCGTCTAATATCTGGTGCTATTAGACCTACACCTGGTCACTGGTTGCCTGTGCTGGGTCATATCGCACCCGCAATGCTAAGAAGACAAAAGCTCCTACTAAAAGAATACACTAAAGTAGTGAATAATGAAAATCTTCCAATACACCAAAATATCAGAGATTTGACAATACAACGATTGAAATCAAGACACTCGCCCATCAGAACTGCAACCACCGGCATGGCCAAGACTTCAACTTAGAGGAGAAATGGCGAGAACTTTGGGTCAGGGTAGTAGACGGTGGTCCCCAAATGTTCCCTAATTTACAAAACCCTCCCCCAGGCTTCAATCTACCAAGGAAAACATGGGTCACTCTAAATCGTATCAGAACAAACTCTGGCATCTGCAGATTTCATGTATAAGTGGGGAAATCAGACTCTCCGACCTGTGACTGGAGCAGATGGTCACACTCTCCAGCACATTGCTGAGGAGCCGCTGACATCCTACCATTGCTGAGGAGCCGCTGACATCCTACCATTGCTGAGGAGCCGCTGACATCCTACCATTGCTGAGGAGCCGCTGAGATCCTACCATTGCTGAGGAGCCGCTGACATCCTACCATTGCTGAGGAGCCGCTGAGATCCTACCATGGGGACAAGAAGGATTTCTATACTGTAAATGATAACGCTATGGCATATATAGAAAACCTTCATATTCAATCACTGTCTATTGTCTGGTGTTTATTTTTATGTGATGGTAAGATATACATTCATACGATTAAATGAAAATCCATATATCCATCCTTCCCTCTATCCATCCATCCATATATCAATCCATCCATCCATCAATCTATTCATCCATATATCCATCCTTCCACCCATCCATCCATCCATCCATCCATATATCCATCCATCCATACATCCATCCATCCCTCTATCCATCCATCCATATATCAATCCATCCATCCATCAATCCATCCATCCATCAATCTATTCATCCATATATCCATCCTTCCATCCATCCATCCATCCATCCATATATCCATCCATCCATATATCCATCCATCCATATATCCATCCATCCATATATCCATCCATCCATATATCCATCCTTCCCTCTATCCATCCATCCATCAATCTATTCATCCATATATCCATCCTTCCATCCATCCTTCCATCCATCCATCCATCCATCCATATATCCATCCATCCATATATCCATCCATCCATATATCCATCCTTCCCTCTATCCATCCATCCATATATCAATCCATCCATCCATCAATCTATTCATCCATATATCCATCCTTCCATCCATCCATCCATATATCCATCCATATATCAATCCATATATCCATCCATCCATATATCCATCCTTCCCTCTATCCATCCATCCATATATCAATCCATCCATCCATCAATCTATTCATCCATATATCCATCCTTCCATCCATCCATCCATATATCCATCCATCCATCCATCCATCCATATATCCATCCATCCATATATCCATCCATCCATATATCCATCCTTCCCTCTATCCATCCATCCATATATCAATCCATCCATCCATCAATCTATTCATCCATATATCCATCCTTCCATCCATCCATCCATCCATATATCCATCCATATATCCATCCATCCATCCATATATCCATCCATCCATCCATATATCCCTTCCTCTATCCATTCGCATCCCTCCCTCTATCTATCCATCCATCCATCCATCAATCTATTCATCCATTCATCAATCTATTCATCCCTCTATCCATCCATTCATATATACCTCCATCCATCAATCTATTCATCCATCAATCTATTCATCCATCCATCTATCCATCCATCCATATATACCTCCCTGCATCCATATATACCTCCCTCCATCCATATATACCTCCCTCCATCCACCCATCCGTCCATCCCTCCATCCACATCTATCCATCCACATCCCTCCATCCATCTGACTATTTATCCATATATCCATCCATCAATATATTCACATATATTCATCTATCCATCCATCCATATATCTATTCATCCATATATACCTCCCTCCATCCATCTATCCATCCATATATCCCTCCATCCATGCACATCCATTTATCCATCCCTCCACCCATTCATTCAACCCTCCACCCATCCATATATCTCTCCCTCCATCCATCCACATCCCTCCATCCATCCACATCCCTCCATCCATCCATATATCGTCCCTCTGTCCATACCTCCATCCATCTCTTTATCCGTGCACAATTGGTGTTTGTGATGATAATGTGGATGCACAGAGGCCCCCAATATTGGCCGATATCAGCGGCTCAGCCGAGTGTGTATAAGAGATAAAGTTCCGGCCCGTTCGGTTTTCTGACCGACAATCCTTTTGTTCCGGCGAGGTAATCCGCCTTCAGAGGAGTCTGGCATCAGGTCGGTCATGGTGAACACACGAGTGCTAGGCGCAGATGGCTGCCGGAGGATTGATCGGCCGGATGACCGTTCTCTGCTGTGTATGGGGCCTATAAGCTCAATTTACACTGAGAAATCATCATGAACGTGAGCATTCTTCACAACAGATGTTCATGATAATCTTTCAGGGTAAACCGACCGCCAACCACCCGATGAACGAGCAAAACACACGATCATCCGGGGAAATTAATCGTTGATCGTTCTGTGTATACAGGACTCGTGCACTGAGCGATCTGCTGCAGGGGACTCGTGCGATCTGCTGCAGGGGACTCGTGCGATCTGCTGCAGGGGACTCGTGCACTGTGCGATCTGTTGCAGGGGACCCGTGCACTGTGCGATCTGCTGCAGGGGACTCGTGCACTGTGCGATCTGTTGCAGGGGACCCGTGCACTGAGCGATCTGCTGCAGGAGACTCGTGCACTGTGCGATCTGCTGCAGGGGACTCATGCACTGTGCGATCTGCTGCAGGGGACTCGTGCACTGTGCGAGCTGCTGAAGGGGACCCGTGCACTGAGCGATCTGCTGCAGGAGACTCGTGCGATCTGCTGCATGGGACTCGTGCACTGTGCGATCTGCTGCAGGGGACTCGTGCACTGTGCGATCTGCTGCAGGGGACTCGTGCACTGTGCGATCTGCTGCAGGGGACTCGTGCACTGTGCGATCTGCTGCAGGGGACTCGTGCACTGTGCGATCTGCTGCAGGGGACTCATGCACTGTGCGATCTGCTGCAGGGGACTCGTGCACTGTGCGATCTGCTGCAGGGGACCCGTGCACTGAGCGATCTGCTGCAGGAGACTCGTGCACTGTGCGATCTGCTGCAGGGGACTCATGCACTGTGCGATCTGCTGCAGGGGACTCGTGCACTGTGCGATCTGCTGCAGGGGACCCGTGCACTGAGCGATCTGCTGCAGGAGAATCGTGCGATCTGCTGCAGGGGACTCGTGCACTGTGCGATCTGCTGCAGGGGACCCGTGCACTGAGCGATCTGCTGCAGGAGACTCGTGCGATCTGCTGCAGGGGACTCGTGCACTGTGCGATCTGCTGCAGGGGACTCGTGCACTGTGCGATCTGCTGCAGGGGACTCGTGCACTGTGCGATCTGCTGCAGGGGACTCGTGCACTGTGCGATCTGCTGCAGGGGACTCGTGCACTGTGCGATCTGCTGCAGGGGACTCGTGCACTGTGCGATCTGCTGCAGGGGACTCGTGCACTGTGCGATCTGCTGCAGGGGACTCGTGCACTGTGCGATCTGCTGCAGGGGACTCGTGCACTGTGCGATCTGTTGCAGGGGACTCGTGCGATCTGCTGCAGGGGACTCGTGCACTGTGCGATCTGTTGCAGGGGACTCGTGCACTGTGCGATCTGCTGCAGGGGACTCGTGCACTGTGCGATCTGTTGCAGGGGACTCGTGCACTGTGCGATCTGTTGCAGGGGACTCGTGCACTGAGCGATCTGTTGCAGGGGACTCGTGCGATCTGCTGCAGGGGACTCGTGCGATCTGCTGCAGGGGACTCGTGCACTGTGCGATCTGCTGCAGGGGACTCGTGCACTGTGCGATCTGCTGCAGGGGACTCGTGCACTGTGCGATCTGCTGCAGGGGACTCGTGCGATCTGCTGCAGGGGACTCGTGCGATCTGCTGCAGGGGACTCGTGCACTGTGCGATCTGCTGCAGGGGACTCGTGCACTGTGCGATCTGCTGCAGGGGACTCGTGCACTGTGCGATCTGTTGCAGGGGACCCGTGCACTGAGCGATCTGCTGCAGGAGACTCGTGCACTGTGCGATCTGCTGCAGGGGACTCATGCACTGTGCGATCTGCTGCAGGGGACTCGTGCACTGTGCGATCTGCTGAAGGGGACCCGTGCACTGAGCGATCTGCTGCAGGAGACTCGTGCGATCTGCTGCATGGGACTCGTGCACTGTGCGATCTGCTGCAGGGGACTCGTGCACTGTGCGATCTGCTGCAGGGGACTCGTGCACTGTGCGATCTGCTGCAGGGGACTCGTGCACTGTGCGATCTGCTGCAGGGGACTCGTGCACTGTGCGATCTGCTGCAGGGGACTCATGCACTGTGCGATCTGCTGCAGGGGACTCGTGCACTGTGCGATCTGCTGCAGGGGACCCGTGCACTGAGCGATCTGCTGCAGGAGACTCGTGCACTGTGCGATCTGCTGCAGGGGACTCATGCACTGTGCGATCTGCTGCAGGGGACTCGTGCACTGTGCGATCTGCTGCAGGGGACCCGTGCACGGAGCGATCTGCTGCAGGAGAATCGTGCGATCTGCTGCAGGGGACTCGTGCACTGTGCGATCTGCTGCAGGGGACCCGTGCACTGAGCGATCTGCTGCAGGAGACTCGTGCGATCTGCTGCAGGGGACTCGTGCACTGTGCGATCTGCTGCAGGGGACTCGTGCACTGTGCGATCTGCTGCAGGGGACTCGTGCACTGTGCGATCTGCTGCAGGGGACTCGTGCACTGTGCGATCTGCTGCAGGGGACTCGTGCACTGTGCGATCTGCTGCAGGGGACTCGTGCACTGTGCGATCTGCTGCAGGGGACTCGTGCACTGTGCGATCTGCTGCAGGGGACTCGTGCACTGTGCGATCTGCTGCAGGGGACTCGTGCACTGTGCGATCTGTTGCAGGGGACTCGTGCGATCTGCTGCAGGGGACTCGTGCACTGTGCGATCTGTTGCAGGGGACTCGTGCACTGTGCGATCTGCTGCAGGGGACTCGTGCACTGTGCGATCTACAGGGGACTCGTGCACTGTGCGATCTGCTGCAGGGGACTTGTGCACTGTGCAATCTGTTACAGGGGACTCGTGCACTGTGCGATCTGCTGCAGGGGACTCGTGCACTGTGCGATCTGCTGCAGGGGACTCGTGCACTGTGCGATCTGCTGCAGGGGACTCGTGCACTGAGCGATCTGTTGCAGGGGACTCGTGCACTGTGCGATCTGTTGCAGGGGACTCGTGCACTGTGCGATCTGTTGCAGGGGACTCGTGCACTGTGCGATCTGTTGCAGGGGACTCGTGCACTGTGCGATCTGTTGCAGGGGACTCGTGCACTGAGCGATCTGTTGCAGGGGACTCGTGCGATCTGCTGCAGGGGACTCGTGCGATCTGCTGCAGGGGACTCGTGCACTGTGCGATCTGCTGCAGGGGACTCGTGCACTGTGCGATCTGCTGCAGGGGACTCGTGCACTGTGCGATCTGCTGCAGGGGACTCGTGCACTGTGCGATCTGCTGCAGGGGACTCGTGCACTGTGCGATCTGCTGCAGGGGACTCGTGCACTGTGCGATCTGCTGCAGGGGACTCGTGCACTGTGCGATCTGCTGCAGGGGACTCGTGCACTGTGCGATCTGCTGCAGGGGACTCGTGCACTGTGCGATCTGTTGCAGGGGACTCGTGCGATCTGCTGCAGGGGACTCGTGCACTGTGCGATCTGTTGCAGGGGACTCGTGCACTGTGCGATCTGCTGCAGGGGACTCGTGCACTGTGCGATCTACAGGGGACTCGTGCACTGTGCGATCTGCTGCAGGGGACTTGTGCACTGTGCAATCTGTTACAGGGGACTCGTGCACTGTGCGATCTGCTGCAGGGGACTCGTGCACTGTGCGATCTGCTGCAGGGGACTCGTGCACTGTGCGATCTGCTGCAGGGGACTCGTGCACTGAGCGATCTGTTGCAGGGGACTCGTGCACTGTGCGATCTGTTGCAGGGGACTCGTGCACTGTGCGATCTGTTGCAGGGGACTCGTGCACTGTGCGATCTGTTGCAGGGGACTCGTGCACTGTGCGATCTGTTGCAGGGGACTCGTGCACTGAGCGATCTGTTGCAGGGGACTCGTGCACTGTGCGATCTGCTGCAGGGGACTCGTGCACCGTGCGATCTGTTGCAGGGGACTCGTGCACTGTGCAATCTGTTACAGGGAACCCATGCACTGAGCGATCTGCTGGAACATCCCTCTCACCTTCTTCCTTCCGCATAGCCGGTGGAAGCAGGTAAGGAGATGTTCCTCGCTCCTGCGGTGTCACACACAGCGATGTATGCTGCCGCAGGAACGATATTAAGGAAAGGAGCGACGTGTCAACGATCACCGTTTTTGAATGATTTTACGATCCTTGGTGTCACAGGCTGCAATGACGCTAATGGCGCCGGATGTGCGTCACTAACGACGTCACCCTGACGATATATCGGTAGCGATGTCGCAGCGTGTAAAGCCCCCTTTACACGCTGCGAATAATTTCTCTGAGTAAATTGATCTGCAGCGCGGAATAATTTTGCATCATGAGAATTCTTCTACAGTTATTTTGCCTGGTGTGAAATTAGCAGCACAATTTCCTTGTTACAGTTGTAGAATTTGCGGGGGAAAATGCTCCATCTAAAAAAAAAAAATAATAAAGATAAATAAGTTCGCTTTGTGCGCAGCTACGCCGCGGAGTAATGAAGACGCTGCAGATTTGTGATACATATTCCCATTTAGAGTTCTGGGATGAAATTAATGGAGAATTTTCAGCAGAATCTCCGTGTATCCAAATAGTGACTGTATCTACACTGTGTGCAGAATTATTAGGCAAATGAGTATTCTGATCCCATGATACTTGTTATACATGTCGTCCTACTCCACACTGTATAGGCTGAGAGCCAACTACCAATGAAGTAAATCCGGTGATGTGCATCTCTGTAATGAGGAGGGGTGCGGTGTAATGACATCAACACCCTATATAAGGGGTGTGCAATTATTAGGCAACTTCCCTTTTTTTTTTTTTTTTGGCAAAATGGGTCAGAAGAGAGATTTGACGGGCTCTGAAAAGTCCACAATTGTGCGATGTCTTGCAGAAGGATGCAGCAGTCTTGAAATTGGCAAACTTTTGAAGCGTGATCACCGAATAATCAAGCGTTTCATGGCAAATAGCCAACAGGGTCGCAAGAAGCGTACTGGACAAAAAAGGCAGAAAATAACTGCCCATGAATTGAGGAAAATCAAGCGTGAAGCTGCCAAGATGCCATTTGCCACCAGTTTGTCCATATTTCAGAGCTTCAACGTTACTGGAGTATCAAAAAGCAGAAAGTGTGCCATACTCAGGGACACGGCCAAGGTAAGGAGGGCTGAAAACCACCACCTCTGACCAAGAAACATAAGATAAAACATCAAGACTGGGCTAAGAAATATCTGAAGACTGATTCTTCACAGGTTTTATGGACTGATGAAATGAGAGTGACTCTTGATGGGCAGATGGATGGGCCAGAGGCTGGATCAGTAAAGGGCAGAGGACTCCACTCCGACTCAGAAGCCAGCAAGGTGGAGGTGGACACTGGTATGGGCTGGGATTAGCAAAGATCAACTTGTGGGACCTTTTCGGGTTGAAGATGGAGCGAAGCTCAACTCCCAGACCTACTGCCAGTTTCTGGAAGACAACTTTTTCAAGCAGTGGCACAGGAAGAAGTCGCTATCGTTCAATAAAAACATGATTTTCCTGCAGGACAATGCCCCATCACATGCATCCAACTACTCCACAGCGCGGCTGGCCAGTAAAGGTCTAAAAGATGAAAAAATAATGACATGGCCCCCTTGTTCACCTGATCTGAACCCCATAGAGAACCTGTGGTCCCTCATAAAATGTGAGCTCTACAGGGAGGGAAAACAGTGCACCTCTGGGAGCAGTGTCTGGAGGCTGTGGTGTCTGGAGGCTGTGGTGTCTGGAGGCTGTGGAGTCTGGAGGCTGTGGAGTCTGGAGGCTGTGGAGTCTGGAGGCTGTGGAGTCTGGAGGCTGTGGAGTCTGGAGGCTGTGGAGTCTGGAGGCTGTGGAGTCTGGAGGCTGTGGAGTCTGGAGGCTGTGGTGTCTGGAGGCTGTGGTGGCTGCTGCACGCAATGTTGATAGTAAACAGATCAAGCAATGACAGGATCTATGGATGGTCGGCTGCTGAGTGTCATCAGAAAGAAAGGGGGCTATATTGGTCACTCATTTTTTCGGTTTGTTTTTGCATGTCAGAAATGTTTATTTCTAAATGTTGTGCAGTTATATTGGTTACCTGGTGACAATAAACAAGTGAGATGGGAATAGATTTGTTTTTTATTAAGTTGCCTAATAATTCTGCACAGCTATGTGCGCAATGGAAAATGGAATTTTCTCAGGTATTCAAAGATTGCCGCACTCGCGGTAAAAAACCGCGGCAAACCGCACCCGAAAACCGCATGCGGTTTGCTGCGGTTTTACCGCGTGCGGGTTGGGATGTGCTTTATTGCATTCAATGCAATAAAGCATATTGAAAAAAAAAAAAGTAATTTCACTCTGAGATAGATAGATAAAGAGACAGAAGAATAGATAGAGGGATAGACAGACAGAGGGATAGACAGGTAGAGGGATAGATAGATAGACAGACAGATAGATAGATAGAGGGATAGACAGACAGAGGGATAGACAGACAGAGGGATAGACAGACAGAGGGATAGACAGACAGAGGGATAGACAGACAGAGGGATAGACAGACAGAGGACAGATCGCTGCATTTCCCACGGTCGGCAGTGAGTTCACATTACCGGCCGTGGAAAATGCCCTGTGGTTACCTCTCGCTGCGAGGCTGCATTCAGTGCTGTGTCTGTGACAGTCGCAGCTGGATGTCAGCAGCGCAGGACGTCGGAGCTGTGGATTACGCCGGAGTTTTGGTGCGGGAGGGGTTAATAAAATGGTGAACGAGGCTTGTTTGTTTTATTTAAAATAAAGGATTTTTCTGTGTGTTTTATTCACTTTACTTACGGGTTGATCATGTCAGCTGTCACATAGACGCTGCCATGATCAAGCCTGGAGTTAATGGCGGTGGTCCCCCACCATCATTAACCCCTTGTATTACCTTGCTGCCACTGCTACACGGCAGCAAGAAGAGCCGAGGACACGCCGGTGCTGCCGCATAATGCATGCGACAGTGCCGGGGCAGCTGCGGCTGATATTCTCGGCTGCGGGAGGGGGAGTGAGGCGGGGGACATTAACCCTGCCCCTCTCCCTCCCCAGCCTGAGAATACCGGGCCGCCGCTGTGTGCTTACCTCGGCTGGACGGTAAATATGCAGCGGAGCCCACGTTCTTTGTTTTCTTTATTTCCGTTTTCTTTCTGTGTGTCTGTGTTCTATGTCTGTGATGTCTGTGATGTGTGTGTGTGATCTGTGTGTTTACTCTCTGCTCCGCTTCCTCTTCCTGTAATGACATCACTTCCCTGCAAAACCGCAAGCAAGCGATGTACATTACCGGAGGTAAACCGTGAAATACCGCAGGGAATAACGCAGGAAAACGCAGTGAACCGCACAGAATTTGCTGCCTGCGTTATTTCCTGCGGGATTTCATGATTAACATTGGAGTCAATGGAGTGAAATCCCGCAGCGATGTGCGGAAAAGAAGTGACATGCACTTGTTTTTGCTGCAGGAATCCCGCAGCAAAACATGCAGCTGTCAAATTCCGCCCAGTGCGCACAGGATTTTTTTTACCATAGGTTTTGCTGGTGATTCACTGCAGAGATGTTATGAACATTTTCTGCAGCGAAACATGCAGCAAATCTGCGGCAAAATCCGGTAAGTGCGCACATAGCCTATAGTGACCTGCACAAACAGATATCCCCTAAGATGCCAAATCTAAAAAACCCCTCCAACTGCCAAAAATATTAAGCTCTGATATTTATGAGTCTTTTGGGCTGATTGAGAACATAGCTGTGGATCAATAATAAAAAAAATCTCTAAAATACAACTTGCCTAATAATTCTGCACGCGGTGTATGTGGTGTCTAATAAGAAAGTGTCATTCTATGATTTTATGGCGACATCTCCCAACTACTACAAAGTGCAGTGAGAAATCCGGGGAAACGCGGCACTCGCGCAATTCTTTATTATTTATAATTTCTTATTATTTATATAATTTAGTTATTATTTATTTATTATTGTTTGTTTATTTATTCTGCTGTGGATTTGTCACTAATTTGTAAAGATTTGCGGCTTTTTGTATCTTTTTTTTATACATGTCCAGGATGTTTTACTGCAGAAATCCAACACTTGTGGAATATGCACAGGGAGAGTTAGGGTCCCGTGACCCCCATCACGCAATCATAGAGCTATTATCTGACTGGCGATGTCCCCACTCATTCGCTGCTCTTTGCATTGACGTCTATGGGAGTTACGGAAACAGCTGAGAGAATCCCGGTGAGATTTTATGCTGGGTATTGTGAGAAATCTATGAAGTGTGACTCTGCAGACGTCGCTCTTTGGGGTTTTCTTCCTAGGTGAATGCTCTGGTTCTGGCTTTTTTTCCGTGTGTTTTCTTATACACACATTTCTTTATTTTTTTTTACTCTTTCATGCGTTATCCAAAAACAACAGTCAAAAAAACACCAGAAAAAAAACCCTAAAAATCGTGGAGGCTAAGATACAACCAATTTATTGCAACATAGTGACGATTCAGAATCCCGCAAAACTGATTTCAGATCTCGGGATCCAGCCGTGACGTGAGCACGACCGCACTTACATTTTATTCATTCCATATTATAGATTTACATTTTTTTTTCTATTTTTGTCCCTGTTTTTAAAAGAAATCTGATGAGCGGAGAAGGAAAATTCCCATTTCTTAATATATTTTAATTCTTCTGTTGCTTCACAATTTTTGTGTAGATTTTCTTTATGATAAGCGTTGTAAGAATTTTTGCATTTTTTTATCTTACGGTACGTCTCCTATTTGTTGATATATTTCTGTACATTTCCTTTATTTAGTAATGAGCATTGTAGGAGTTTCTGCATTTTTTGGCATACTCTATTTCTTGATTATTTTTGCAGATTTTTTTTATGATGAGCGTTGTAGGAGTTTCTGCATTTTTTGTATACTTCTATTTCTTGATTATTTTTGCAGATTTTTTTTATGATGAGCGTTGTAGGAATTTCTGCATTTTCTTTGCATTTTTTGCTATTTTTGGATATTTTTCTGTAAATTTTCTTTGAGGAATTTCTCCATTTTTTGCATACCTCTATTATTTTTTTATATATATATATATATATATATATATATATATATATATATATATATATATATATATATATATATATATGTGTATATATATATGTATGTATATATATTCTTATGTAGATTTCCTTTATTTGGGGATGACCATTGTAGGGATTTCTACATTTTTTTAATACTTTTCCTATATCTTGATATTTTTCTGTTGATTTTCTTTAATGGGCGTTGTAGGAATTCATATTTTGTTTTGCATTTTTTTGCTATTTCTGGATATTTTTTCTGTAGATTTTCTTTGAGTTATAGGAATTTCTGCTTTTTTTTGCATAGTTTTCCTATTTCTGGATATTTTTATGTAGATTTTCTTTTATGAGCATTGTATGAATTTCTGCATATTTTTTTTTCGAGCTCCTATTCTTGCATATTTTTCTTTAGATTGTCTTTATTTGGTGATGAGTGTTGCAGGAATTTCTGCATTTTTTGCATACTTCTATTTATGGATATTTTTCTGCAGATTTTCTTTATGATCAGCATTGTAGAAATTTCTGCATTTTTTGCATATTTCTATTTCTTACAGATTTTTTTTTTATGATGAGCGTTGTAGGAACTTCAGGATTTTCTTCCTTTTTTTTGTTATTCTGGATATTTTTCTGTAGGTTTTGTTTGATGAATAATTTTTTTATCCTATATGTTGATATTTTTTTCCAGATTTTCTTTATAATGAGTGGTGCAGGAATTTCTGCATTTTTTGCATGCTTCTCCTATTTCTGGATATTTTTCTGCAGACTTTCTTTATTATGAGCATTATATGAATTTCTGCATTTTGTGCATGCTTTTCCTATTTCTGGATATTTTTCTGCAGACTTTCTTTATTATGAGCATTATATGAATTTCTGCATGCTTCTCCTATTTCTGGATATTTTTCTGCAGATTTTCTTTGAGCGTTGTAGACATTTCTGCATTTTTTGCATACTTCTCCTATTTCTTGATTTATTTTTTTTTTGTAGATTTTCTGTATGATGAGCGTTGCAGGAATTTCTGCATTTTGTGCATGCTTCTCCTATTTCTGGATCTTTTTCTGTAGATTTTCTTTATGATGAGCGTTGCAGGAATTTTTGCATTTGTTTTGCATACTTCTCCTATTTCTTCATTTTTTGTAGATTTTCTTTATTATGAGCATTGTAGGAATTTCTGAATTTTTTGCATACTTCTCCTATTTCTGGATATTTTTCTGTACATTTTCTTTATAATGAGCGTTGTTTAATTTTTGCATTTTTTTTGCATACTTCTCCTATTTTTGGATATTTTTCTGCAGATTTTCTTTGAGCGTTGTAGGAATTTCTGAATTTTTTGCATACTTCTCCTATTTCTTCATTTTTTTGTAGATTTTCTTTATTATGAGCGTTGCAGGAATTTTTGCATTTTTTTTGCATACTTCTGTTTTTTTATATTTTCATGCAGATTTTTTTCTATGAATCCCCCTAATCGTGCGCCCGTCCTCCTGTTGCTCCAGTGCCAGCGCCGGGGCGCAGACGCTCTTTACGGGTCACTGGGCTGTGGCTTCAGACTTCACAGACCAAACACATTTGTGAAACCGTCCACTTGGGATTTCATTCAACTTTTTTATTTTGTCCTCCTCCTTTCCCCCAGATAAGCAGAGCTTCTCAATCCCAGCCCCGGAGGCTGCTGCGGCTCGTGGAAGTTCACTCAGCCGCAGATATTCAGTCTCTCCACAGGCTATCAACTTTATTAGTGCCAAGATAAGCTGATTAGGTCCTGTCAATCAAAGGTGCCAATATCTCAATTGTGAGCCCTTTTTTTTTTTTTCCTTCTCTCCAGCATTGAATAAAGGCAACAAAGGCATTGCTGCGCCGCGCATCCCCTCGGCCGTCCCCACGCAGGGCGCATCGCTCCTGTGATGATGTGATGACTATATTAAAGAGGACATCAATTTGTTTTAAAGTGTTTTGATTTTTGATGGCGGTATTAAGAGAGCGCACATTATGGTTACAGATTTACTAGAAAGCAAAAGAGTTCTGGAAAAGGGAAAAAAAATAGAAAAAAAACCCCTCGTCCCTTTGAAGCCACCGGAAGCTTTGAGTCTTGCTGTGCCAATGGGCGCGCCGGTGCTCTTGTCGCTGGCACACTCTGATCCAGCATTAACTTAGGTTCTGTTCTCCTGTCACCGTCCGCCTGTGTCACCGTCTCCAGCTCCGCGATCCCCGACGTCAGCCGCTCGCGTGCTCGCAATTACACCGGTGCATGAACACGCAATGGCGAAGGCGGGGGTGTGAGATGCTCTATCTGACTGATCAGCGCAGATTAATAAAACATTTTTCTTATGGAATCTGATAATGCTGCTTCATATTTCTGTGTGAAATCGTCTTCGCACTTCCGGGATCCCCACGACCGCACGTGTGATGACAACATGTTAGCCGACATCCACACAACTGCACGTGTGACGACACCATGACGGCCGACATCCACACAACCGCACGTGTGATGACACCATATCTGCCGACATCCACACAACCGCACGTGTGAGGACACCATATCTGCCGACATCCACACAACCGCACGTGTGACGACACCATGACGGCCGACCTCCACACAACCGCACGTGTGATGACACCATGTCTGCCGACATCCACACAACCGTATGTGTGACGACACCATATCTGCCGACATCCACACAACCGCACGTGTGATGACACCATATCTGCCGACATCCACACAACCGCACGTGTGATGACACCATATCTGCCGACATCCACACAACCGCACGTGTGATGACACCATATCTGCCGACAACCGCACGTGTGATGACACCATGTCTGCCGACATCCACACAACCGCACGTGTGATGACACCATGTCTGCCGACATCCACACAACCGCACGTGTGATGACACCATATCTGCCGACATCCACACAACCGCACGTGTGATGACACCATATCTGCCGACAACCGCACGTGTGATGACACCATGTCTGCCGACATCCACACAACCGCACGTGTGACGACACCATATCTGTCGACATCCACACAACCGCACGTGTGACGACACCATATCTGCCGACATCCACACAACTGCACATGTGACGACACCATATCTGCCGACATCCACACAACCGCACGTGTGACGACACCATATCTGCCGACATCCACACAACCGCACGTGTGACGACACCATATCTGCCGACATCCACACAACCGCACGTGTGAGGACACCATATCTGCCGACATCCACACAACCGCACGTGTGACGACACCATGACGGCCGACCTCCACACAACCGCACGTGTGATGACAACATGTTAGCCGACATCCACACAACCGCACGTGTGACGACACCATATCTGCCGACATCCACACAACCGCACGTGTGATGACACCATGTCTGCCGACATCCACACAACCGCACGTGTGATGACACCATATCTGCCGACATCCACACAACCGCACGTGTGATGACACCATATCTGCCGACAACCGCACGTGTGATGACACCATGTCTGCCGACATCCACACAACCGCACGTGTGACGACACCATATCTGCCGACAACCGCACGTGTGATGACACCATGTCTGCCGACATCCACACAACCGCACGTGTGATGACACCATGTCTGCCGACATCCACACAACCGCACGTGTGATGACACCATATCTGCCGACATCCACACAACTGCACGTGTGATGACACCATGTCAGCTGATATCCACACAACCGCACGTGCGATGACACCATGTCGGCTGATATCCACACAACCGCACGTGCGATGACACCATGTCTGCCGACATCCACACAACCGCACGTGTGATGACACCATGTCGGCTGATATCCACACAACCACACGTGTGACGACACCATATCTGCCGACATCCACACAACCGCACGTGTGATGACACCATGTCTGCCGACATCCACACAACCGCACGTGTGATGACACCATGTCGGCTGATATCCACACAACCGCACGTGTGATGACACCATGTCGGCTGATATCCACACAACCGCACGTGTGATGACACCATGTCGGCTGATATCCACACAACCGCACGTGTGATGACACCATGTCGGCTGATATCCACACAACCGCACGTGTGATGACACCATGTCGGCTGATATCCACACAACCGCACGTGCGATGACACCATGACGGCCGACCTCCACACAACGGCACGTGTGACAACACCATATCTGCTGACCTCCACATGACCGCACGTGTGACAACACCATATCTGCCGACATCCACACAACCGCATGTGTGATGACACCATATCTGCCAACATCCACACAACCACACGTAAGACGACACCATATCTGCCGACATCCACACAACTGCACGTGCGATGACACCATGACAGTCGACTTCCACATGACCGCACATGTGATTATGGCATGACAGCCGACCTCCACACAACGGCACGTGTGACGACACCATGACGGCCAACCTCCCGCCAACTGCACATATGACGACACCATGACAGCTGACCTCCACATAATTGCACGTGTGATGACACCATGACAGCCAACCTCCCCACGACCGCATGTGTGATGACGACACTATGACAGCCGACCTGCACACTGATTATTACATCTGCACCGCACTCATCTTTACACAATGATGAGTAAATTAAGGGGAACGAAGGAGGAACATTTTTGAAACGTTTTTTTAATTTTTTTGACTTTTTAGCTGAAGCACTGAACAATTACTGTAACCTTGAAACACGGTTGTAGTTTATCAGTGATTTCTGCTAAACAACAAGTCATCAGCGAATATAAATCCACCCATCAAATGCCGCGGAAGTGCGGAAAATAATAAGAGGTTGTGTGAGGCATTAATGATGTCATAAGGAAAGTACAAATCACCTCTGCACCGCAGGGACGCGATCACACCCGGAATGTGCCGCTGCAAAACCCCAACAATAAACAGAAATAATGTTTTATGTCAACTTTTTCCTAACATTTTACTTCTCCTCTGATCGGATCTGCTCTCTTTTTTCTAATGCATTGTTCAGTCTTCAGAGAACATTTACATAGACGATTGTAGAACAGAAACTTCTAGCAACAAGAGCAATATATTCTGTTATCTATCTATATAACTGCCTCTATTTCTCTGTATCGTAACTTTACTTGTTTTTCTCTTTTTCTTTCTTTTTCCTTATTTTTCTTTTTTTCTTTCCTTCATTCCTTTTTTTGCTTTTTGTCTTTCTTTCGTATTTCCTTTTTTCTATTTTTTTTTTCTTTCTTGTCTTTCTTTTTTATTTTTCTTTCTTTTTTTTTTCCTTCTTTATTTCCTTCCTTCTTTCTTTCCATAGTTACTTAGGTTGAAAAAAAGACCTAGGTCCATCTAGTTCAACCTTTCTCCACCAATTCTACATTTTCCTTCTTTTTTTCTTTTTCTTTCCTTCCTTTCTCTTCTTTGCTTCTTGTCTTTCTTTCTTCTTTCCTTTTTTCTATTTCTTACTTGTCTTTATTCGCTTTTTCTTTATTTTTTATTTTTTCTTTGTCACTGTTTCTTTTTATCCTTTTTGCATATTTTCTTTTATACTTTTTTCTTCTTTCCTTTTTTCTGCCTCTCCTTTTCTTCCTTTTATTTTTTTTTTCATATTCTTTCTTTTCATTCTTTCATCCTCTTTGTTTCTTTTTATCTTTTTTTTTCATCTTTTCTTTTTTTTCATCCTTTCTTTCACTTTCTTTCTCACTCTTTATATCTTTCTTACATATTTTTTATTCTTCTTTCCTTCTTTCTTTCTTAATGTCTTTCTCGCTTTACCTTTCTATCTTTTATTTCTTTTCTTTTATTGCTTCTTTCTTTCGCACTCTTTCCTTCTATCTCTTTCTTGCATATTTTCTGATATACTTATTTTCTTTCCTTTCTTTCTTGTTTTTTTTTCCTTTTTTTTTTTCTATTTTTTCTTTCTCTTTCTTTTGCTTTCTTTCTTTCTTTCCTCTACTTTCTTTCTCTTCCTTTCTCCCTTCTTTATCTTTTTCTCTCTCTTTTTCTTTCTTCTTTTCTTTCTGTCTTTTTCTTTCCCTCTCTTTCTTTCTTGCATAATTTCTTTAATGCTTACTCTTTCCTTCCCTTTTATCTGTGACTATCCTATTATCCCTCTATCTCTGTGTTGCTATATCCTGTTTCTTTCTCTTTACATATATATACATATGTGTGTGTGTGCGTGTGTGTGTGTGTGTGTGTGTATATATATATATATATATATATATATATATATATATATATAAAATAATTTATAAAATGTACACCTATCTGGCAGTTTATAAGCCGTAAATTGATTAATAATTTATAAAGTGTGTGTTTATTTCTCCTGCACACACCTGGTTCATTATTCTGGACGTTGCGGCATTAATATATGGGGAATGTATTTGGATTGTTAATATTCTGATATAAATCTGAGCCCGGAGAGCGGAGATCGGGAATTAACAAGGTTCTTAGTAAAGACGAGGAGTAGAAAATACAACAGGAAGGAGAAATCCAACCGATGAAACCAAAATATATAAAGAAATACATTTCATGGACATAAACTAGTTGTTGCTTTTTTCCTGCGGAGCCTGATGTCTGCAGTTGGAGCAGATTTCGGAGCCGCAGAAAGACGCACTGAAAGGGTTAAGCGGCTTTATCCCGCTAAAACAAAAAAAAACAAAAACACGGGAGCCGATCTATTGTCCGAGAGTGAAAGGATTCAGTGACCTGGGAAAATGAACGGGGGGCAGCAAGGTGACGATGGGGGGCTTCATCCGCGCATTGTTTACCACCTTCAGCCCGAGGGAGGCCGTGTGTTTGTGGGTGATGGGTCTTCACCCTAAAATACAACCAGTCATCACCTGTAAAGTCCGGAAGGAAGGAATGGCAGCACCAATAGACCTAGAAACGACCATGATATTACTACATCATATATACTAAATATGTAAGTATACTATATATATATATATAATATATATATATTTTTATATATATATATATATATATATATATATATATATATATATATATATATATGTATGTATGTATGTATATATATATATATATATATATATATATATATATATATATATATATATATATATATATACATACATACATACATACATACATACATACATACATACATACATACATACATACATACATACACACATACATACATACATACATACATACATACATACACACACACACACACACATACATACATACACATATATATATATACACACACACACACATACATAAATAGTGAAATGTATTATAAAAAATATGTGAAAAACAAAGTATAAAAAGATGTCTTTAGTTGAATCTGTCATTCTGGTTATTTTCGTGGCACCAGGTGCATTTTCCGTGGACAGTTGGATTTATTTCCAGGTCTCCGCAGCCCTGTGGTCATTCAGAGGTTAATCTGGTGGCTACAGATAACTTCCTTCCAGCAATTTTGCGGTTAATCGCTCCTCATCACCACTTTCCCCGGCGTCACCCTGCGATTAGCACAGATCCCCTTCACAGGAGTCAGGAGGAATTTTTATTTTATTTTTTTATTTCATTTTATTTTTTTATTTTTTTTCAGAAAAAAAAAAAAGAAATATTTTATTTATTTAGTTTTTTAAAATGTATTTTAACTGCAGGGGGAAGAATGTCAGATCCGGATGAATGTGTCGTATTTTGCACCAGAGGCCGGGTCAGAGGTCGTCTCTGTGAACTCTGAAAACACAGAGGCTAAGATGTCTCCACATTAAAAACGGAGAAATCAATATTTGTTTTCTGCTTTCCCTCCAAGCGTTGTGCAGCGCGAGGCCGGGGCGGCCGCAGCTTTTATTTCTGCTGTTCCCCTGCAGCCTGAGCTCCTTATACCGGGGTCCGGCGTCTGAAGATTCACCTGATCTCCAGTAATGATGATATATGTGTCTGCCCCGCACATATGTGCACGGATACAATGTATCTACAGATGTATATATACATGGATACGATGTATCTGCACCTTCTCTATATGCATGGAAACAATGTATCTACAGATATATATATATATATATATATACGGATACAATGTATATACATATATATATACACGGCTACAATGTATCTACAAGAAGTAACAAGGCACTCCCAAAATATGATGAATTGTATATTTATTAATGTGCTTGACAACAAAATGTTTTTGGTCCAAAACTGTGGTATGGGCTGTAGGCACGGAGTCCACCGCTGCATGGGGGCTGCAAGTGGACTCCGCGCCTACAGCCCATACCACGGTCCTCCTCACTTATGTGCTACTGAGAAAGGTCCAATTTGGACCGAAAACGTTTTGTTGTCAAGCACATTAATAAATATACCATTCATCATATTTTGGGAGTGCCTTGTTACTTCTTGTTTATATGGCCTTGGAACCTGAAGTGCACCCCAGCAACCTTTGAATGTATATGAAGGAAGTTCCGTTTTCTTCTTTATACAATGTATCTACAGCTATATATGCACGGAGACAATGTATCTATCTATCTATCTATCTATCTATCTATCTATATATATATATATATATATATATATATATATATATATATATATATATATATATATATATATATATATATATATATATATATATATAGATACACTGTATCTACAGCTATATATGTAATTTTATATATATATACACGGATACAATGTATCTGCACCTTCTCTATATGCACGAATACAATGTATCTACACCTCTATATGCACGGATACAATGTATCTGCACCTTCTCTATATGCACGGATACAATGTATCTGCACCTTCTCTATATGCACGGATACAATGTATCTGCACCTTCTCTATATGCATGGATATAATGTATCTGCACCTTCTCTATATGCACGGATACAATGTATCTGCACCTTCTCTATATGCATGGATATAATGTATCTGCACCTTCTCTATATGCATGGATACAATGTATCTGCACCTTCTCTATATGCATGGATACAATGTATCTGCACCTTCTCTATATGCATGGATATAATGTATCTGCACCTTCTCTATATGCACGGATACAATGTATCTGCACCTTCTCTATATGCACGGATACAATGTATCTGCACCTTCTCTATATGCATGGATATAATGTATCTGCACCTTCTCTATATGCACGGTACAATGTATCTGCACCTTCTCTATATGCACGGATACAATGTATCTGCACCTTCTCTATATGCACGGATACAATGTATCTGCACCTTCTATATATGCACGGATATAATGTATCTGCACCTTCTCTATATGCACGGATACAATGTATCTGCACCTTCTATATATATGCACGGATACAATGTATCTGCACCTTCCCTATATGCACGGATACAATGTATCTGCACCTTCTATATATGCACGGATACAATGTATCTGCACCTTCTCTATATGCACGGATACAATGTATCTGCACCTTCTCTATATGCACGGATACAATGTATCTGCACCTTCTATATATGCACGGATACAATGTATCTGCACCTTCTCTATATGCACGGATATAATGTATCTGCACCTTCTCTATATGCACGGATACAATGTATCTGCACCTTCTGTATATGCACGGATACAATGTATCTGCACCTTCTATATGCACGGATATAATGTATCTGCACCTTCTCTATATGCACGGATACAATGTATCTGCACCTTCTGTATATGCACGGATACAATGTATCTGCACCTTCTATATATGCACGGATACAATGTATCTGCACCTTCTCTATATGCACGGATACAATGTATCTGCACCTTCTCTATATGCACGGATACAATGTATCTGCACCTTCTATATATGCACGGATACAATGTATCTGCACCTTCTCTATATGCACGGATACAATGTATCTGCACCTTCCCTATATGCACGGATACAATGTATCTGCACCTTCTCTATATGCACGGATACAATGTATCTGCACCTTCTCTATATGCACGGTACAATGTATCTGCACCTTCTCTATATGCACGGTACAATGTATCTGCACCTTCTCTATATGCACGGTACAATGTATCTGCACCTTCTCTATATGCACGGATACAATGTATCTGCACCTTCTCTATATGCACGGATACAATGTATCTGCACCTTCTCTATATGCACGGATACAATGTATCTGCACCTTCTATATATGCATGGATATAATGTATCTGCACCTTCTCTATATGCACGGATACAATGTATCTGCACCTTCTCTATATGCACGGTACAATGTATCTGCACCTTCTCTATATGCACGGATACAATGTATCTGCACCTTCTCTATATGCACGGATACAATGTATCTGCACCTTCTATATATGCATGGATATAATGTATCTGCACCTTCTCTATATGCACGGATACAATGTATCTGCACCTTCTCTATATGCACGGATACAATGTATCTGCACCTTCTCTATATGCACGGATACAATGTATCTGCACCTTCTATATATGCATGGATATAATGTATCTGCACCTTCTCTATATGCACGGATAAAATGTATCTGCACCTTCTATATATGCATGGATATAATGTATCTGCACCTTCTATATATGCACGGATACAATGTATCTGCACCTTCTATATATGCACGGATACAATGTATCTGCACCTTCTATATATGCACGGATACAATGTATCTGCACCTTCTCTATATGCACGGATACAATGTATCTGCACCTTCTCTATATGCACGGATACAATGTATCTGCACCTTCTCTATATGCACGGATACAATGTATCTGCACCTTCTATATATGCACGGATACAATGTATCTGCACCTTCTCTATATGCACGGATACAATGTATCTGCACCTTCTCTATATGCACGGATACAATGTATCTGCACCTTCTCTATATGCACGGATACAATGTATCTGCACCTTCTATATATGCACGGATACAATGTATCTGCACCTTCTCTATATGCACGGATACAATGTATCTGCACCTTCTATATATGCACGGATACAATGTATCTGCACCTTCTCTATATGCACGGATACAATGTATCTGCACCTTCTATATATGCACGGATACAATGTATCTGCACCTTCTCTATATGCACGGATACAATGTATCTGCACCTTCTCTATTGTGTTACATTCCCTTCCGGCTCTTAATGGATCATTTATTATTAGATTTTCCCTTTAAAGTTGGAATTTTCTATTTTCGCTCCTCTTTTGCCGTTTTTTTTCCGCTCTCCCCAAGGCTGAACTCTTATCATTCCTGTCCCCGTTCAATAAAAAAAAGTGAATTTTCTAATCATTTCTTCTCCCCTAATCGTGCTCTGTCAGCGTGGCGCCTTATCGTTTGAGAGGAAAATGACACCGATCCTATCGGAAAAACAGAGGCGATGTCACTGCGTCCTCAATCAGCGGCTCACAAGCCCCGTCCTATCTACCTTCCCCACAAACACCAGACTCTGCCTTTTCATAC
>NC_134357.1:9914650-9917150 GCF_048569485.1 Anomaloglossus baeobatrachus | reverse complement strand
CCCCAGTGTCATTATCCTGTACCCCCAGTGTCATTATCCTGTACCCCCAGTGTCATTATCCTGTACCCCCAGTGTCATTATCCAGTACACCCAGTGTAATTATCCTGTACCCTCAGTGTCATCCTGTACCCCCAGTGTCCTTATCCTGTACCCCCAGTGTCATTATCCAGTACCCCCAGCGTCATTATCCTGTTCCACCAGTGTCATTATCCTGTACCCCCCAGTGTCATTATCCTGTACCCCCAGTGTCATTATCCTGTACCCCCCAGCGTCATTATCCAGTACCCCCAGTGTCAGTGTCATTATCCTGTACCCCCAGTGTCATTATCCTGTACCCCCAGTGTCAGCGTCATTATCCTGTACCCCCAGTGTCATTATCCTGCACCCCCAGTGTCATTATCCAGTACCCCCAGTGTCAGTGTCATTATCCTGTACCCCCAGTGTGTCAGCGTCATTATCCTGTACCCCCAGTGTCAGTGTCACTATCCTGTACCCCCAGTGTCAGCGTCATTATCCTGCACCCCCAGTGTCATTATCCTGTACCCCCAGTGTCATTATCCTGCACCCCCAGTGTCATTATCCTGGACCCCCAGTGTCATTATCCTGTACCCCCAGTGTCATTATCCTGTACCCCCAGTGTCATTATCCTGTACCCCCAGTGTCATTATCCTGTACCCCCTGTGTCATTATCCTGTACCCCCTGTGTCAGTGTCATTATCCTGTACCCCCAGTGTCATTATCCTGTACCCCCAGTGTCATTATCCTGTACCCCCAGTGTCAGTGTCATTATCCTGTACCCCCAGTGTCAGTGTCATTATCCTGTACCCCCAGTGTCGCTGTCATTATCCTGTACCCCCAGTGTCATTATCCTGTACCCCCAGTGTCATTATCCTGTACCCCCAGTGTCATTATCCTGTACCCCCAGTGTCATTATCCTGTACCCCCAGTGTCAGTGTCATTATCCTGTACCCCCAGTGTCAGTGTCATTATCCTGTACCCCCAGTGTCAGTGTCATTATCCTGTACCCCCAGTGTCAGTGTCATTATCCTGTACCCCCAGTGTCATTATCCTGTACCCCCAGTGTCAGTGTCATTATCCTGTACCCCCAGTGTCAGTGTCATTATCCCGCACCCCAGTGTCATTATCCCTTACCCCCAGTGTCATTATCCTGTACCCCCAGTGTCATTGTCATTACTCTGTACCCCCAGTGTCATTACCCTGTACCCCGAGTGTCATTACCCTGTACCCCGAGTGTCATTACCCTGCACGCCGAGTGTCAATATCCTGTACCCCGAGTGTCAGTGTCATTATCCCGTACCCCCAGTGTCATTATCCTGTACCCCCAGTGTCAGTGTCATTATCCTGTGCCCCCAGTGTCAGTGTTATTATCTTGTACCCCCAGTGTCAGTGTCATTATCCTGTACCCCCAGTGTCATTATCCTGTACCCCCAGTGTCATTATCCTGTACCCCCAGTGTCAGCGTCATTATCCTGTACCCCCAGTGTCATTATCCTGTACCCTAGTGTCATTATCCTGTACCCCCAGTGTCACTGTCATTATCCTGTACCCGCAGTGTCAGTGCCTGTATCCTGTACCGTCAGTGTCATTATCCTGTACCCCCAGTATCAGTGTCATTATCCTGTACCCCAGTGTCAGTGTCATTATCCTGTACCCCAGTGTCAGTGTCATTATCCTGTACCCCCAGTGTCAGTGTCATTATCCTGTACCCCCAGTATCAGTGTCATTATCCTGTACCCTAGTGTCATTATCCTGTACCCCCAGTGTCATTATCCTGTACCCCCAGTGTCATTATCCTGTACCCCCAGTGTCAGTGTCATTATCCTGTACCCCCAGTGTCAGTGTCATTATCCTGTACCCCCAGTGTCATTATCCTGTACCCCCAGTGTCATTATCCTGTACCCCCAGTATCAGTGTCATTATCCTGCACCCCCAGTGTCACTGTCATTATCCTGTACCCCCAGTGTCAGTGTCATTATCCTGTACCCACAGTGTCAGTGCCTGTATCCTGTACCGTCAGTGTCATTATCCTGTACCCCCCAGTATCAGTGTCATTATCCTGTACCCTAGTGTCATTATCCTGTACCCCCAGTGTCATTATCCTGTACCCCCAGTGTCATTATCCTGTACCCCCAGTGTCATTATCCTGTACCCCCAGTGTCAGTGTCATTATCCTGTACCCCCAGTGTCATTATCCTGTACCCCCAGTGTCATTATCCTGTACCCCCAGTATCAGTGTCATTATCCTGTACCCCCCAGTGTGTCATTATCCTGTACCCCCAGTGTCAGTGACATTATCCTGTACCCCCAGTGTCAGTGTCATTATCCTGTACCCCCAATGTCAGTGTCATTATCGTGTACCCCCAGTGTCATTATCCTGTACCCCCCAGTATCAGTGTCATTATCCTGTACCTCCAGTATCAGTGTCATTATCCTGTACCCTCAGTGTCATTATCCTGTACCTCCAGTATCAGTGTCATTA
>NC_134357.1:9886376-9914450 GCF_048569485.1 Anomaloglossus baeobatrachus | reverse complement strand
TACCCCAAGTATCAGTGTCATTATCCTGTACCCTCAGTGTCATTATCCTGTACCCCCCAGTGTCATTATCCTGCACCCCCAGTGTCATTATCCTGTACCCCCAGTGTCAGTGTCATTATCCTGTACCCCCAGTGGTCATTATCCTGTACCTCCAGTGTCAGTGTCATTATCCTGTACCTCCAGTGTCAGTGTCATTATCCTTGTACCCCCCAGTGTCATTATCCTGTACCCCCAGTGTCATTATCCTGTACCCCGAGTGTTCATTATCCTGTACCCCCAGTGTCAGTGTCATTATCCTGTACCCCGAGTGTCATTATCCTGTACCCCCAGTGTCAGTGTCATTATCCTGTACCCCGAGTGTCATTATCCTGTACCCCAGTGTCATTATCCTGTACCCCCAGTGTCATTATCCTGTACCCCGAGTGTCATTATCCTGTACCCCCAGTGTCATTATCCTGTACCCCCAGTGTCCTTATCCTGTACCCCGAGTGTCATTATCCTGTACCCCCAGTGTCATTATCCTGTACCCCCAGTGTCAGTGTCATTATCCTGTACCCCCAGTGTCATTGTCATTATCCTGTACCCCCGGTGTCATTATCCTGTACCCCCAGTGTCAGTGTCATTATCCTGTACCTCCAGTGTCAGTGTCATTATCCTGTACCTCCAGTGTCATTATCCTGTACCCCCAGTGTCATTATCCTGTACCCCCAGTGTCAGTGTCATTATCCTGTACCTCCAGTGTCAGTGTCATTATCCTGTACCCCCAGTGTCAGTGTCATTATCCTGTACCTCCAGTGTCAGTGTCATTATCCTGTACCCTCAGTGTCATTATCCTGTACCCCCAGTGTCATTATCCTGTACCCCCAGTGTCATTATCCTGTACCCCAGTGTCAGTGTCATTATCCTGTACCCCCAGTGTCATTATCCTGTACCCCCAGTGTCATTATCCTGTACCCCCAGTGTCATTATCCTGTACCCCCAGTGTCATTATCCTGTACCCCCAGTGTCATTATCCTGTACCCCCAGTGTCAGTGTCATTATCCTGTACCCCCAGTGTCAGTGTCATTATCCTGTACCCCCAGTGTCATTATCCTGTACCCCCAGTGTCATTATCCTGTACCCCCAGTGTCAGTGTCATTATCCTGTACCCCCAGTGCCAGTGTCATTATCCTGTACCCCCAGTGTCAGTGTCATTATCCTGTACCCCCAGTGTCATTATCCTGTACCCCCAGTGTCAGTGTCATTATCCTGTACCCCCAGTGTCATTATCCTGTACCCCCAGTGTCAGTGTCATTATCCTGTACCCCCAGTGTCATTATCCTGTACCCCCAGTGTCATTATCCTGTACCTCCAGTGTCATTATCCTGTACCCCCAGTGTCATTATCCTGTACCCCCAGTGTCATTATCCTGTACCCCCAGTTGTCATTATCCTGTACCCCCAGTGTCATTATCCTGTACCCCCAGTGTCAGTGTCATTATCCTGTACCCCAGTGTCATTATCCTGTACCCCGAGTGTTGGGGTGGTTATTGTGTGCTTTGGGTTTTATATTCAGAGGTCACCGTGCACCGCAGGAGCTTACAATCATAATGGGGGGCCGTATTTCTGCGCCTCGTTACCCGCTGTCAGTGATGGCAGGGGGCTCTGCTCCTCGGCTGATGTTCTCGGTTACTGGAGATTACACAATGGTAGATTCTTTGGGAAGAAGACATTAGTATCAGCGGATGACGCCTGTGATGACTCCATTATCATGAAACCTGTGCGCAGAGCATGGTGAGCGCGGAGCCGTCTCCTGATCTTCATGTGGTCGGTCAGCCGCCTCCGTCCTGCAGTTCCCTCATCCACACACAGGCCGCGCTCTTGAGCCACCAGACGCTCCTCAGCAGAGGAAAAAATAAACTCCATCAAATGCAAAGCGCCTTGTTGTTTACCGGCCTGAGCCTTTTACAAACGCAGAGACCTTATGGGACAGAAGTGCTTCACTAAATCCATAAACTGAGAACTTTTGGTTTTTAGATGTTTTTGACCTGAAACCAAAGATGTCAGACCCCGAGGCCGGGACGAGTCCGCGCTCTGCAGCGAATACTCGTATATGTGACAGATAACGACGCGCAAAAGTCCCGGGATGAGGTCCCACAAACGCCGGAACATTATAATATTCTGTAAGTGAAGCGCTCAGCGCAATCAGCCTCTTAAAGTGATACACGCACAATCCCGGGTCCTGGTTCTGGGATTCGATTTTCATAAAAAGCGCAAAATCCGTTCCAGTATATTACGAGCAGCTGAGTCGGCGACTGCGCTCACTCCGGAAAGTAAAGACCCGGCGCAGCATCTCCAAGAAATAACCATGGCTCCCTGTCCGTCAGGCGCAGCACAACGCCCAATATTTAATGCGGTCTGGTCAAATACTGTATCTAAGCCAGCGAGGGAGAGGCCCCACGTATCGGACCACACGTGGCCAAGATGCCCACCACTTTCCGTGGCCAAAACCCCAACAACTTTCCCGTGGCCAATACGCCCACCACTTGCCATGGTCAAGACCCCCAGACACCTTTCCAGGGCCAAGACACCTACCACTTTCTGAGCTCCCAGCCTTTTCACCTGCACAATTCTTTTTCCTAAGCATTCGCCCGTTTTGTGCACGGACATTACTGTAATCAATCCAGTTGGGGGATGAGCGGACACACACACGATTTTGGTAAGGTCTTGACATAGTCGTCTGCAGTTTCTGTATAGATTGACACTCTTTGATCATGAGTTTTCTTTTTGTGCACATGGAACCTGCCTGAATGTGGGGGTGACTTAAAGGGACAGACGCCATTAATGAAGGGGTGCAGCCAGGACTGATGTGCGCGGAACCGATATGTTCTCGGCACATCTTTTGAGGTCTCCTCTTTTTCGGTTTACATTCCCACTCTCCATCACTTTTTGGTCTTCACAGCCTTTCTCTCCTTCTTCCCTTTCCGTCTTCCCTTCCCGTCTTCCCTTCCGTCTTCCCTTCCGTCTTTCCCTTCGCGTCTTCCCTTCCGTCTTCCCTTCCGTCTTCCCTTCCGGCGTCCCTTCCGTCTCCCTTCCGTCTTCCCTTCCGGACTTCCCTTCCGTCTTTCAATTCCGTCTTCCCTTCCGTCTTCCCTTCCGTCTTCCCTTCCGTCTTCAATTCCGTCTTCCCTTCCGTCTTGCCCTTCCTCCTTCCCTTTCCCTTCTCCTTCCTTTCTTCTCTTTTCTTTCTTCCTTTTTCTTTCTTCCTGTCCTTCCTCCCTTCCTCCCTTCCTCTTCCTCCCTCCTTTCCTCCTCCCTCCTCCTTCCCTTCCTCCTTCCCTTCCTCCCTTCCCTTCCTTCTTCCTTCCTTTTTCCATTCCTCCTTCCCTTCCTCCTTCCCTTCCTCCTTCCCTTTTCCTTCCTCCTTCCCTTCCCCTTTTCCTTCCTCCTTTTCCTTCCTCCTTTTCCTTCCTCCTTTTCCTTCCTCCTTTCCTCTCCTCCTTTCCCTTCCTCCTTTCCTTCCTCCTTTCCCTTCCTCCTTCCCCTCCTCCTTCCTTTCCTCCTTCTCCTTTCCTCCTTTCCCTTCCTCCTTTCCCTTCCTCCTTTCCCTTCCTCCTTCCTTTCCTCCTTCCTTTCCTCCTTCCCTTCCTCCTTTCCCTTCCTCCTTTCCCTTCCTCTTTCCCTTCCTCCTTCCCTTCTTCTTTCCCTTCCTCCTTTTCCTTCCTCTCCTTTTCCCTTCCTCCTTTTCCTTCCTCCTTTCCCTTCCTCCTTTTCCTTCCTCCTTTTCCTTCCTCCTTCCCTTCCCTTTTCCTTCCTCCTTTTCCCTTCTCCTTCCCTTCCCTTCCTCCTTTCCCTTCCTCCTTCCCTTCCTCCTTTTCCTTCCTCCTTTTCCTTCCTCCTTTTCCTTCCTCCTTCCCTTCCTCCTTTTCCTTCCTCCTTTCCCTTCCTCCTTTTCCTTCCTCCTTTTCCTTCCTCCTTCCCTTCCTCCTTTTCCTTCCTCCTTTTCCTTCCTCCTTTTCCTTCCTCCTTTTCCTTCCTCCTTTCCTTCCTCCTTTTCCTTCCTCTTCCTTCTCCTCTTCTCCTTCCTCCTTCCCTTCCTCCTTTTCCTTCTCCTTTCCCTTCCTCCTTTCTTCCTCCTTCCCTTCCTCCTTTTCCTTCCTCCTTTTCCTTCCTCCTTCCCTTCCTCCTTTTCCTTCCTCCTTTTCCTTCCTCCTTCCTTCCTCCTTTTCCTTCTCCTTTTCCTTCCTCCTTTTCCTTCCTCCTTTTCCTTCCTCCTTTCCCTTCCTCCTTTTCCTTCCTCTTCCTTCCTCCTTTTCCTTCCTCCTTCCCTTCCTCCTTTTCCTTCCTCCTTTCCTTCCTCCTTTTCCTTCCTCCTTCCCTTCCTCCTTTTCCTTCTCCTTTTCCTTCCTCCTTCCCTTCCTCCTTTCCTTCTCCTTTCCCTTTCTCCTTTTCCTTCCTCCTTCGTAGTTTTCTTCTTTATATTTCACATTAATGATTGTTACAGTGTATCTATATTTACATTTCTAGATGTTTTTCCCCCCAGTATATGCGCATTGCGCATTTATGTGTTATGGCACGTCCGCTGCGTATATCGCTTGCTCGCCACCTTTCTTGCTGGGATCGCTCTGACTTTCTTCTCGTCCTGGAATGTAAGGTATAAATGTGTCTGCTCTGCCCCCGACCGCCTGCGTTTATGCTGCGATGATGTCCCATGATGATGATCCAATGATAGCAATAATGAACTGAGAGGTTACAGAGAGGAATAGCAGAGCGTCGTGACCTCTGTGCCACCTGGCAGTTTCCTCCATCTCCAGCTCTTTTTGTTCCTAGAACAGTCCGGCAGTTGTAGATGGCGATTATCGGGACAGTGGAGCCGGTGCTGCATTACACGATTGCATATTTAGCAGACAGAATATTGACCATGTGAAGTCAGTGGACCCTCAGCCTAGGTCCTGTAATGCTTTATACTTCAGACTGGTGGATATTTCCCACAATGCACCACAGAAGTGCGGCGCTGGGGAGAAGTGCGGCGCTGGGGAGAAGTGCGGCGCTGGGGAGAAGTGCGGCGCTGGGGAGAAGTGCGGCCCTGCTGCCTCCTGAGCGCTAACAGAAAGTCAGGGTAACTTGGTTAAGATCAAGTGGATCTACACGTGGTGGTTGGATAAAAATGCTCAGTGCACCATAGGGGGCCTACAAGTGCCCCCCACTAGGTGGTCAGTAGCCACTGGCTCAAGGTCTGAGGTGCAGGAGAGCCCCAGGAATGGTGGTGCCCGAAATACCAGGAGACCCCTCTTGTATATTGGCAGAAGTTGATGAATTTGTATAATTCTGGTCAGACGTTCATTACATATAGTTTTGATGGTGCGATGTCCTAAGGGGTCTGCAGGAGGGAGTGGATATTACCATCATTATTTCTCTTTATCTTATTTTCCTTCCTTCCATTCTTTACTTCCTTACACTTCTATCCTTCCTTTCCTTCCTTCATTTCTTTTCCTTCCTTCCATCCTTCCTTTTTTTCCTTTCTGTCTTTCTTCCTTTTTTTTCTTTCTTTCTTTCTTTCTTTCTTTCTTTCTTTCTTTTCTTCCCTTACCCTGTTTTCTTCTTTCCTCCATCTTTCCTTCCTTTCCTCTTCCTTTCCATCCTATCCTTCCTTCCCCTTTCCTTCCATTTCTTCAATTCCTTCCTTTTTTAGTCTTTACAGTGGATCTTGTGTGGTACTCATAATCCAGGACCCCCGGATGAGCCGGCGTGTAGATGGCTGTTACTTTTGGCGATGTTATTTTCTAATCATATACAGTTCCTTGCAAAAGTATTCGGCCCCTTGAATTCTTCACCCCCCACATTTCAGGCTTCAAACATAAAGATAAAATGTTAATGTTCTGGTGAAGAATCTACAACAAGTGACACAATTGTGAAGATGAAGGAAATTTATTACTCATTTGAAACTTTTATAAAAAATAAATAACTGAAACTTGGAGCGTGCAATATTATTCAGCCCCTGTAAGTGAATACTTTGTAGCGCCCCCTTTTGCTGCGATTACAGCTGCAGTCTCTTGCGGTATGTGTCTATCAGTTTTGCACATGGAGAGGTGAAATTCTCGCCCATTCTTCCTTTGTAAACAGCTGGAGCTGAGTGCGGTTGGATGGAGGCGTTTGTGAACAGCAGTTTTCAGCTCTTTCCACAGATTCTCGATTGGGTTCAGGTCTGGACTGTGACTTGGCCATTCTAACACCTGGATACGGTTATGTGTGAACCATTCCATTGTAGATTTTGCTTTATGTTTGGGATCATTGTCTTGTTGGAAGACAAATCTCCATCGCAGTCTAAGGTCTTTTGCAGACTCCAACAGGTTTTCTTCAAGAATGGTCCTGTATTTGGCTCCATCCATCTTCCCATCAAATTTAACCATCTTCCCAGTCCCTGTTGAAGAAAAGCAGGCCCAAACCATGATGCTGCCTCCACCATGTTTGACAGTGGGGATGGTGTGTTCAGGGTGATGAGCTGTGTTGCTAGTATTGTTTGACATTGTGCCCAAATAGTGTGATTTTGGTTTCATCTGAGCAGAGCACCTTCTTCCACATGTTTGGTGTCTCCAGGTGGCTTGTGGCAAACTTTAAACAACACTTTTTATGGATATCTTTGAGAAATGGCTTCTTCTTGCCACTCTTCCATAAAGGCCAGATTTGTGCAGTGTATGACTGATTGTTGTCCTATGGACAGACTCTCCCACCTCAGCTGTAGATCTCTGCAGATCATCCAGAGGGATCATGGGCCTCTTGGCTGCATCTCTGATCAGTCTTCCCCTTGTGTGAGATGACAGTTTGGATGGACGGCCGGGTCTTGGTAGATTTGCAGGGGTATGATGCTCCTTCCATTACAATATGATCGCTTGCACAGGGCTTCTTGGGATGTTTAAAGTTGTGGAAATCTTTTTGTAACCAAATCCAGGCTTTAAACTTCTCCACAACAGTATCATGGACCTGCCTGTTGTGTTCCTTGGTCTTCATGATGCTCTCTGCGCTTTACACAGAACATGAGATATCACAGAGCAGGGGCATTATACGGAGACTTGATTACACACAGGGGCTTATATTTATCATCATCAGTCATTTAGGACAACATTGGATCATTCAGAGATCCTCAATCACCTTCTGGAGGGAGTTTCTGCACTGAAAGTAAAGGGGGTGAATAATATTGCACGCCCCAATTTTCAGTTATTTATTTTTTACAAAAGTTTAAAATAAGCAATAAATTTCCTTCCTCTTCACAATTGTGTCACTTGTTGTTGATTCTTCACCATAAATTTATTTTTTTTATCTTAATGTTTGAAGTCTGAAATGTGGGAAAAGGTTGAAAAATTCAAGGGGCCGAATACTTTCACAAGGCACTGTATAGTGGGGATAATAATTATTTGATCCTCTGCCGGTTTCCCACCTCCTCAGAATGGAGAGATCTGTAATTGTTATCATAGGTAACTTCAACTGTGACTGAATAAAAAAAATCCAGAAAATCCCATTATATGATTTATAAATAATTTGCATTTCATTGCATGAAATAAGTATGTTATCACCGATTGACCAGCAGGAATTCTGCTCTCACAGGCCTGTTATTTTATTCTCCTACTCTGCACTCGTTACCTGGATTAATTGCCCCTGTGTGACCTTGCTACCTGTATATAAAACACCTGTCCACACAATCGATCACACTTTAACCTCTTCACTATGGCCAAGACCAAAGAGCTGTCTAAAGACACCAGGGGCAACATTGTAGCCCTGTACAAGGCTTGGATCGGCTACAATAGAAGAGGCAAGCAGCTTGATGAGAAGGCAACAACTGTTTGCGCAATTATTAAAAAATGGAAGAAGCATAAGATGACTGTCAATCTTGCGCGGTTTGGGGCTCCATGCAACATCTCACCTCATGGGGTAAGGATGATTGTGAGAAAGGTCAGGAATCAGCCCAGAACTTCATGAGAGGACCTGGTCAATGACCTGAAGAGAGCTGGGATCACAGTCTCCAAGATTACCATTAGTTACACACTACGCCGTCATGGATTAAAATCCTGTAGGGCACGCCAGGTCTCCCTGCTCACGCCAGCACATGTTGATGCCCATTTAAAGCTCACCAGTGACCATCTGAATGATCCAGAGGAGGCATGGGAGCAGGTCATGTTGTTAGATGAAAACAAAATAGAAATTTTTATTATCAATTCCACTCGCCATGTTTGAAGGAAGAAGGATGAGGACAACCCCAAGAACAACGGACCCACCATGAAGCATGGGGGTGGAAACATCATACTTTTGGGGGGGCTTCTTTGCAAAGGGGAAAGGACGACTACATTGTATTGAAGGATGGATGGGGTCATGTATCGCCAGATTTTTTACAGCAACGTCCTTCCCTCAATAAGAGCATTGAAGATGGGTCGGTCTGGTTCTTCCAGTGTGACAATAACCCGAAACACACAGCCAGGGCAACTAAGGAGCGGCACCATAAGAAGCATTTCAAGGTCCTGAAGTGGCTGCCAGTCTCTAGACCTGAACCTAATAAAAAGCTTTGGAGGAGCTGAAACTCAATGTTGCCCAGTGACAGCCCCAAAACCTGAAACATCTTGAGAATATCTGTATGGAGGAGTGACCTGAAACATCTGGAGAAGATCTGTATGGAGGAGTGACTTGAAACATCTGGAGAAGATCTGTATGGAGGAGCGACCTGAAAGATCTGGAGAAGATCTGTATGGAGGAGTGAACTGAAAGATCTGGAGAAGATCTGTACGGAGGCGTAACCTGGAAGATCTGGAGAAGATCTGTATGGAGGCGTAACCTGAAAGATCTGGAGAAGATCTGTATGGAGGAGTGAACTGAAAGATCTGGAGAAGATCTGTATGGAGGCGTAACCTGAAAGATCTGGAGAAGATCTGTATGGAGGCGTAACCTGAAAGATCTGGAGAAGATCTGTATGGAGGCATGACCTGAAAGATCTGGAGAAGATCTGTATGGAGGAGTGACCTGAAAGATCTGGAGAAGATCTGTATGGAGGAGTGAACTGAAAGATCTGGAGAAGATCTGTATGGAGGAGTGAACTGAAAGATCTGGAGAAGATCTGTATGGAGGCGTAACCTGAAGGATCTGGAGAAGATCTGTATGGAGGCGTAACCTGAAAGATCTGGAGAAGATCTGTATGGAGGAGTGACCTGAAAGATCTGGAGAAGATCTGTACGGAGGAGTGAACTGAAAGATCTGGAGAAGATCTGTACGGAGGAATGACCTGAAAGATCTGGAGAAGATCTGTGTGGAGGAGTGACCTGAAAGATCTGGAGAAGATCTGTATGGAGGCGTAACCTGAAAGATCTGGAGAAGATCTGTATGGAGGACTGACCTGAAAGATCTGGAGAAGATCTGTCTGGAGGACTGACCTGAAAGATCTGGAGAAGATCTGTATGGAGGAGTGACCTGAAAGATCTGGAGAAGATCTGTCTGGAGGACTGACCTGAAAGATCTGGAGAAGATCTGTATGGAGGAGTGAACTGAAAGATCTGGAGAAGATCTGTACGGAGGAATGACCTGAAAGATCTGGAGAAGATCTGTATGGAGGAGTGACCTGAAAGATCTGGAGAAGATCTGTATGGAGGAGTGACCTGAAAGATCTGGAGAAGATCTGTATGGAGGAGTGACCTGAGAGATCTGGAGAAGATCTGTATGGAGGAGTCACCGAAATCCCCGCTGCATTGTGTGCAAACTTGGTCAAGAAGTAGCGGAAACGTTTCTACCAAATATTAAATTCTGTTTTGCTATTGTATCAAATACTTATTTAATGCAATAATATGCAAATTAATTATTTATAAATCCTACAATGGGATTCTCTGGATGTTTTATTGTCGCAGATAAAGTTACCTACGATAAAAATGACAGACCTTTCCATTCTATGTAGGGGAAAAACTGCAAAATCGGCAATTGTCCCCTCTGTATGATACATGGTTAGCGTTGCGGCCTCTCTAGCTGTATGATTAGTATATGTGTATATATATAATTGGTTACAATCTGACATTCGCTCCTATTGACTTATAAAGAGAAGTTTGCGCCAAATCCCAAAGTGTAAATGAGATTTCCTTCATCCACCAGAACAACCTTTGTGTTCGGCCCGATGTCGTCGCGGCACCTCGGCTCCATTAATCTGTTTAATGTCATGTTACAACACATCCAGGCTCATATGACGCCAGATAATAGGGGTTAACTCCGCAACATTACAAATTACCGTCATTAGGGCAAATGAGATGCAAATCACGGGGGAAGAGACTGATCATTTGCATCTGTAATTCTCCAGCCTGCAATATTGTATCGGGGCCAGAAGCTTCCGTCCTGCTCTGCACCGTGTGTACAGGAGCACGGACGGACGGCGGGCGCCGCTGACCTCCATACGCTCCAGAATCCTGATATACACACAATGGGAATCTATAACAGTTTATACCTTTCTTGTTGGCATTTTTTGGGTAAATCCGCCTTGGATAGACATGACCTGAAAAGCTGCACTGAAATATCAAATTCTCCCCCATGGTTTTCTGGCATCTGGTGGTAGTTTTGGGTTGATCACATTTTTAAATCTCGGAGCTACCTCTAGGTTTTGGGTATTTTGCGGCGTCCTTCTTTAGACTTAATTTTATTTTGTAATCCAAATTTCGTCTTTTCACTTTGTATCACAGAATTTGTAACGTCAAAAAAAAACAGTTTGTGTTGTGAATATTCTGCTTTTTTTAAGGCGATGTTTTCCCTTTTTTCCTGAGAATTTCAGCAGTTTGCTCTATTATTGTATATTTTGGTGCTTTTTTTGTGTGTTTTTGCTGCGTGCAGATTCTGTGATGCAGTTTTTATTTTTATAGAAACACTGCGATTCTGTGTCTAAAAATGAAGTTTGCAGTTTTGCCCATTTTTTTTATAGACGATTTATTGCAAAATTGATGCAAAAAAACCTCCGCACAGTTCGGCAATCTTCATGAAGTCGCTTCCACTTTGCTTGAATGGTTATGGTGTGTTCTGCAGGAAAAGTGCAGCAGTAATTATACATTACAATGTTCAGTTTTATGTTTTTTATTTGATAATGGGCGGCACGGTGGCTCAGTGGTTAGCACTGCAGCCTTGCAGCGCTGGGGTCCACCATCTGCAAGGAGTTTGTATGTTCTCTTCGTGTTTGCGTGGGTTTCCTCCAGGTTCTCCGGTTTCCTCCCACACTCCAAAGACATACAGATAGGGACTCTAGATTGTGAGCCCCAATGGGGACTGTGTTGCCAATGTATGTAAAGCGCTGTGGAATTAATAGCGCTATATAAACAAATACAATTATTATTATTTATTATTTATTATTATTATTATTATTATGTGCTTCATTGATCTCATTGGGCAAGAAAATCCTGTAAAATTACTGAACGAATTGACGTGCTGCATAAAATATAATAATGCAGGTGGGAAAAAAAGCAGCATGTGAATGAGATTCAAGCACATTATACATAGAGGTGAATGCCTGGCAAGACTAGTGCTCGGGTCCTCTGTAGGAAAACCTCTCAGGAGCCGATCTTTCCAAGAAGTAAAGGCCCCGGTACATAAATTCCAACATTCAGAGATCTGGACCCCAATAGGGTCTCTTCACCGTTATTTCCATCTTTGGATCCGTTTTGGGACCATTATGCTTTCCAGTGCAGGAGACGATCAGTCGAATGAGAGCAGATCCTCATAAATCCTCCGTTTTCTCCTTTCCGGTTGTAAGGCTGCTTTCACATCATCGTTTTTTTAAACTGTGACACGAATGGATTTTTTGCCACAAAGCCGGATCCTTTACGAATGCGTTGTCAGTTCAATGCATTTGCAATGGAATCGCGGCAATATGCGGTCACATGCGGTTGCGTGCAGCCCACACTCGATCCATTGTTTTGCGGTATTTTACCGTGTTTCAAAAACGCTACTATTTGCGTTTTTTACTTCGGTCAAAATACCACAGCTCACTGGATCCGTTTGATAGCGGCAGTACCTGCAATGAAGTTCAGTGGGTGCCGGATCCTGCTGTACTGCAAGTCGCTGGATCCTGATAGACATGATCCTGTTTTCCATACTGAGCATGCCCAGAAAGCAGCCTGGCATGGTCAGTACAGAAATCTCTCTCTTCTCTCTCTCTCTGTCTCAATGACAGAAGACCAGGATCGTGGAGGGGTGAGACGGAGTAATAAAGGTGGAGTCCCTAAGTGTGGCTGTGTATTTATTTCTAATAAAGTATTTTTTTCTCTGTGTGGTGTCTTTTTTTTTTACCCTTTATTGGAGACTCTGGCCGGGTCAAACTTGGCCTGACATTAAGAATCTTGGGCTTAATATCAGCTGGTAAAACAAAGTTGGTATTAACCCCTTATTACCCAGGGCCGCTGGAAGAGTTGGTACAGCGCCAGAAGATGGCACTTCTATGAAAGTGCCATTTTCTGGGGCGGCTACGGACTGAAATTTTCAGCGTGGGGGCCCAGAAGCTTGGGCCACTCTGCCATGCGGATTCCAATCCCCAGCTGTTTAGCTGTACCTGGCTGGACACAAAAATTGGGCGAAGCCCACGTCATTTTTTTTTTATTATTGTGTCATGAAATTCATGAAATAATGAAAAAAAGGGCTTCCCTATATTTTTGATTCCCAGCTGGATACAAATAGGCAGCTGGGGGTTGGGGGCAGCTCATACCTTCCTGCTGTACCTGGCTAGCATACAAAAATATGGCGAAGCCCACGTCATTTTTCTTTTACCCCTAACGTTAGGGTTATGTGTTTGGAGTTTTTTTTATTTTTTAATGAATTTAAAAAAAATTAAAAAAAATAACATGGGCTTCGCCCATCGAGCACCCGAGTATTTTAATGCCCACTCATCCCTACTCCTGACCACAGCGCCAGCAGAACAAGTGATCAGATCAGCTGACTCCAGTGTCAGCCGATTACTTGTTCTGTGTCCCCCTGCATCCATCGCAGCGTGTGCGGGCTGTGAGGTCAGCTGACTGGCATTGGAGTCGGCAAATCTGAACTCAGGTGACCTCACAGCCTGCACACGCTGCGATGGATGCAGGGGGACACAGAATAAGTAATCGGCCGACACTGGAGTCAGCTGATCTGAACTCAGCTGAACTCCTGACCACACAGCCCGCACACAGTCACATGTGATCGGCAGCAGCCAGTGACTGCTGTTAACCTGCATCCATCACAGCGTGTGCGGGCTGTGAGATCAGGAGTTCAGCTGACTCCAGTGCCGGACGATAAATTCTGTGTCCCGCTGCAGAAGGATCCGGTAAAATAGGCTGCTTTCACATCAGCCAACAACAGGAAGATGAAAAATCGACCGCAAACAGCTGCTATGCCAAACAATTTCTTTTTTATTCAAGCGTTCTTTTCATCGGTGCAGATAAAAATGCGGGAGGTGACTAGGATGCGAGTCCCTCCAAAGGTCCTTTGGAGGGACTCGCATCCTAGTCACCTCCCGCATTTACACTAATACTTTGTTGAAGTCCCCAGTGCCTTTCTAGCGTGTTCAGTCTTTTTGGGTCAGGGTCTATCACATCTAGAATTGCTGATCTTTGCCCGGTCCTCCCCATCTGTCAGATTGTGGGGGTCTCCTGTGTACAGCGCCCTCTTAAGGTCACCACAGATTTCCCCTTGGCCTCATGTCTCGGCTCGGCCGTCCTAGATCATCTTCTGGAGAAGCCATTCCTCTTCTTTTGGTGATTTGGAGGTCACTTAGGGTCGTTTTGATGAAAGGTGAAGTTCATCTTCATCTCCAGCTTTTTAGCCTGAAAGTTTTGATGAAAAATTGTCTGATATCTGTTCTGTTCAGAATTCCCTCCATCTTGATTAAAGTCTCAATTCCAGCTGCTGAAATCCGTCCCCGAGCACAATGTTGCCTCCACCAGGCCTCTATGTGGGGAGGAGGATCTTCTAGGGATGATCAATGGTGCCTCCACCAGGCCTCACTGTTGGGAGGAGGATCAATGTTGCCTCCACCAGGCCTCACTGTGGGAAGCATGATCTTCTGGAGATGATCAGAGATTACTTCACCAGGCCTCACTGGGGAGGGGCATTTTCTGGGGATGATCAGTGATGATTTTACCAGGCCTCACTGTGGGGAGGGGGATCTTCTGGGAATGATCAATGCTGCCTCCACCAGGCCTCACTGTAGGAAGGGGGGATCTTTTGGTGATGATCAATACTGCCTCCTCCAGGCCTCACTGTGGGCAGGAGGATCTTCTGGAGATGATCAGTGATGATTTTACCAGGCCTCACTGTGGGGAGGGGGATCTTCTGGGAATGATCAATGCTGCCTCCACCAGGCCTGACTGTGGGAAGGGGGATCTTTTGGGAATGATCAATACTGCTTCCACCAGGCATCACTGTGGGGGGGGGGGAATCTTCTGAGGATGATCAGTGGTGATTTTGCACCTTTTGAAATTATGGCCAAAAAGTTCCCCCTTGGTCTCATCACACAGAACATGTTCCCCACAGGCTTTTGTTAGACTTCATGAAGGTTTTGACATCTAATTTTTGGGCTTGCGTGTTTTTCTCTTGTAAGAAAAGGCTTCCATCTTGCCCCTTCCTAAACAAGCCGGACACATGAATAATACTGGAGATTGTTGTCACTTGCAGGACATAACTAGGAAATGTCGCTCTCAGCCTCGTGTCAGACAAGTTTCTTTCTGTGTTTTCTTCAGTTTTTGAGGAACGTCAAATTCTAGGTGATGTCACTTGTGCTAAATTTAAGCCCCATATTGAAACTCATATTGTACCCCTTCTCAGTGCTTCATGGTACAACTAATGCCTTGGAAATGTTTTCTACCTTTTCCTGGCTGATCACTTTCCACAATGAGACCCTTTGCTGTGTTGTCAGCTGTTTACAGAACCGAAAATGTCAAGAGAATCCTCCTAGAAAAGCACAATTTTCTCTTGGGTTAATCAGAATTGCTGTAAATGACGGCGGCCTAGCACTGATACTGTGTAACATGGCGAGATGTGATCAACTGATTCTGAGCACAGCCACAGCCCCAATTATAAGAGGGTGTTCACACTTATGCAACCACATTATTGTAGTTTTGTGGAGTTTTTTTTCAATTCTACCCTCAGTATAGTATCAGTTTGTTTCTCAATTAATTTATACAGATTCTGGGCAACATTAAAGGTGGAAATGATTCCTCTTGTAGGATTTTTTTCATCTACATGACAAGAACCCGGCATTATCAGGGATGTGTGGACTTTTTATATTGAACATGTGTAGATCTATATATATATATATATATATATATATATATATATATATATATACAAATGATGATGAAAATAAATGTTTGCTCTTCTGTTGATTTTGCAGTTTTCCCACCTACAAAGAAAAGAGAGATCTGTAATTTTTATCGTTGATAACTTCAACTGTGACAGGCAGAATAAAACAAAAAAATCCATAAGATCCCATTGTATGATTTAGAAATAATTAATTTGCATTTTATTTCATGAAATAAGTATATGATACAATAGAAAAACAGAACTTAATATTTGGTAGAAACCTTTGTTTGCAGTTACAGAAATAGTACGTCTCCGCGAGTTCTTGACCAGGTTTGCACACATTGCAGTAGAGGTTTCGGCGACTCCTCCATACAGATCTTCTCCAGATCTTTCAGGTCACTCCTCCATACAGATCTTCTCCAGATCTCTCAGGTCACTCCTCCATACAGATCTTCTCCAGATCTTTCAGGTCACTCCTCCATACAGATCTTCTCCAGATCTTTCAGGTCACTCCTCCATACAGATCTTCTCCAGATCTTTTGGATCACTCCTCCATACAGATCTTCTCCAGATCTTTTGGGTCACTCCTCCATACAGATCTTCTCCAGATCTTTTGGGTCACTCCTCCATACAGATCTTCTCCAGATCTTTTGGGTCACTCCTCCATACAGATCTTCTCCAGATCTTTCGGGTCACTCCTCCATACAGGTCTTCTCCAGAGCCTTCAGGTCACTCCTCCATACAGATCTTCTCCAGATCTTTCAGGTCACTCCTCCATACAGATCTTCTCCAGATCTTTCAGGTCACTCCTCCATACAGATCTTCTCCAGATCTTTCAGGTCACTCCTCCATACAGATCTTCTCCAGATCTCTCAGGTCGCTCCTCCATTCAGATCTTCTCCAGATCTTTCAGGTCACTCCTCCATACTGATCTTCTCCAGATCTCTCAAGTCACTCCTCCATACAGATCTTCTCCAGATCTTTCAGGTCATTCCTCCATACAGATCTTCTCCAGATTTTTCAGATTTCAGAGCTGTCAGTGGACAAAATTGAAATTCAGCTCCTCCACAGATTTTCTATTGGGCTTAGGTCAAAAGTCTGGCTAGGCCACTCCAGGACCTTGCAATGCTTCTTATGGGGCCGCTCCATAGTTGCTCTGCTGTGTGTTTCGGGTCATGTCATGCTGGAAGACCCAGCCATGACCCATCTTCAATGCTCTTACTGAGGGACGGATATTGTAGGGCAAATCTAGCGATATACGACTCAATTCATCCTCCCTTCAGTATGGTGCAGTCGTTCGGTCCCCTTTGCAGAAAATCACCCCCAAAGTATGATGTTTCCACCTCTATGCTTCACGGTTGGGACGATGTTCTTGAGGTTGTACACATACTTTTACTTCCTCCAAACACAGTGAGTGGAGTTTATACCAAGAAGTTCTATTTTGGTCTCATCTGACCACATGACCTTCTCCCATGCCTCCTCTGGATCATCCAGATGGTCAATGTGAACTACAAACAGGCCTAGACATGTGCTGGTGTGAGCAGGGGGACCTTATGTGCCCTGTAGGATTTCAATCCATGATGGTGAAATATGTTACTAACTGTAATCTTTGAGACTGTGGTACCAGCTCTAGTCAAGTCAGTGACCAGGTTCTCCCGTGTAGTTCTATGCTGATTTTTTACTTTTCTCAGAATCATCCTTACCCCATGAGGTGAGATCTTGCATGGAGCCACAGACAGAGTAAGATTGGCAGTCATCTTGTGTTTCTTCCATTTTCTAATAATTGCACAAACAGTTGTTGTCTTCTCACCAAGCTGCTTGCCTCTTGTCCTGTTGCTCATCTCAGCCTTGTGCAGATGTATAATATTGTCCCTGGTGTGCTTAGACATTTCTTTGGTCTTGGCCATGGAGGAGAGGTTGGAGTGTGATTCAGTGTGTGCACAGGTGTCTATTATACAGGTAACGAGGTCAGACAGGTGCAATTAATCCATGTAATGAGTGCAGAGGAGAGAAAAAAAAACAGCTCTGTGAGAGCAGAATTCCTGATGGTCGGTCGGTGATAAAATACTTATTTCATGCAATGAAATGCAAATTATTTATAAATTATACAATGGGATTTTCTGGATTTTTTTTTTATTTTGCCACAATTGAAGTTACCTACAATAAAAAATTACAGATCTCTCTATTCTGTGTAGAGGGAAAAACTAGCAAAGTCAGCAGAGGATCAAATTTCCTCACTGTATATCTAAGACATTGTACCTGTAACTTACAGTATGTCGGCAGCACAACATCAAATACTTATTTTCTCCACTATAGATAGATAGATATATATATATAATACACATATATACACCACCATCAAATACTTATTTTCCCCACTATATTTATACATAAATATATATACATATATTCATTTACTGGTTTGACGCCCCCTTTGGTATTGATAAGGGTCTCCTTATCATGGGAGGGCATAGATAGTTTTCCCATCCACTCTTTGGACCTACAGAAGCCTCTCACAGCTGATAATAAAGCCACAGATAATTCCATTATATTATAAATTAAAAAAAAAATAAATCTCTCCCTCTAGAAATTATATCAGAATAAAAAGATTTTTTCACTATTTTCCAAAAATACAAAAAAAAAAAAAATAAAATCTGTGTGGGATCCACCAGAGCCTGCAAGGTCATCCTCTATCAGCCGGTTGCCTCGCTTTCTGCCATTTCAGGTGTATTTTCCGGCTCAGCCTTTGATATGATAATGTCCAGATTACTATTTAGATTATGCAGCCGCGGGATAACCCCCGATCAGAGATTGGCTTGACTCGCTCTTTGAAGGCTGCGTCCACGTTTCTGACGCCTGTCACAGACCTACAGAGTTTAGACATTTCTACAAATGAATCAATAATCTGCGGTAATTCAGCCGGATCGGAGCGCTCCACACCCGCAGGGATTTTCGTGGTGATACGGTTTTATCTTTTTTTTTCCCGTCAGGTAGAAATGATCATAAACAAGTGATTTCCATTGACCAAGAAGATTTACATTTTGTCAGAATTGTCGGAGGTTTCCGTGACTTCCATCATTTTAATGTGAAGCAACAACCAATTGTTGGAGGAGGAGAGGAGGAGCGCGGCCCCTGGAGAAGAGGATCACTGTCCCTGGAGAAGAGGAGCGCGGCCCCTGGAGAAGAGGAGCACTGTCCCTGGAGAAGAGGATCACTGTCCCTGGAGAAGAGGAGCACTGTCCCTGGAGAAGAGGAACGCAGCCCCTGGAGAAGAGCAGCGCGGCCCCTGGAGAAGAGGAGCACTGTCCCTGGAGAAGAGGAGCACTGTCCCTGGAGAAGAGGAGCACTGTCCCTGGAGAAGAGGATCACTGTCCCTGGAGAAGAGGAGCACTGTCCCTGGAGAAGAGGAGCACTGTCCCTGGAGAAGAGGAGCGCGGCCCCTGGAGAAGAGGAGCGCGGCCCCTGGAGAAGAGGAGCGCGGCCCCTGGAGAAGAGGAGCGCGGCCCCTGGAGAAGAGGAGCGCGGCCCCTGGGGAAGAGGAGCGCGGCCCCTGGGGAAGAGGAGCGCGGCCCCTGGGGAAGAGGAGCGCGGCCCCTGGAGAAGAGGAGCGCAGCCCCTTCAAAAGAACAGCACAGTTCCGGAAAAGAGGAGCGCGGCTGTAAAGAAGAGGAGCGCGGCCCCCGAAGAAGAGGAGCGCGGCCCCCGAAGAAGAGGAGCGCGGCCCCCGAAGAAGAGGAGCGCGGCCACCAAAGAAGAGGAGCGCGGCCACCAAAGAAGAGGAGCGCGGCCACCAAAGAAGAGGAGCGCGGCCACCAAAGAAGAGGAGCGCGGCCACCAAAGAAGAGGAGCGCGGCCACCAAAGAAGAGGAGCGCGGCCACCAAAGAAGAGGAGCGCGGCCACCAAAGAAGAGGAGCGCGGCCACCAAAGAAGAGGAGCGCGGCCACCAAAGAAGAGGAGCGCGGCCACCAAAGAAGAGGAGCGCGGCCACCAAAGAAGAGGAGCGCGGCCACCAAAGAAGAGGAGCGCGGCCACCAAAGAAGAGGAGCGCGGCCACCAAAGAAAAGGAGCGCGGCCCCCCAAAGAAGAGGAGCACGGCCACTGGAGAAGAGGAGCCCTATCCTGTAGAAGAGGTGCATGTCCCTGGGTGAAGAGGATTATGACCCATGATGAAGAGGAGCATGTCCTCGGATGAACAGGAGCACGACCCATGATGAAGAGGAGCACGGCCCTGGATGAAGAGGAGCACGGCCCTGGATGAAGAGGAGCACGGCCCTGGATGAAGAGGAGCACGGCCTTGGATGAAGAGGAGCACGGCCCTGGATGAAGAGGAGCACGGCCCTGGATGAAGAGGAGCACGACCCATGATGAAGAGGAGCACGACCCATGATGAAGAGGAGCACGGGCCTGGATGAAGAGGAGCACTATTTGTTTATAGGGCAGAACTTTAGGCATTATTGGTTAAGGGTCATTATTTGTTTATAAGGTGGCACTTATTGCTTTTTGAGGGGACTTTAACCTTCACAGGGGCACACAGGGGGCTTCAGCGATGCTTCGCAGATAATGTGTTTCGCGTCCATATCCTGCTGTGTTCTGGGATATTTTTTGGCCGGGTGAGGGGCGTTTACCCCAGGTCTAGGGGCTGCTGTTTCTCCTTGTGGAGACCCTGTGCCGGTGTTGGCAGCTTTATAGGCCCTGCACATGCCCGTCTTTGCGGTCCTTTTGGGCTCATTCCTCTGTCGTCCTCCCCTGCAAACTTACTAGTTAAAGTCTAATTATGTGCAATTTGGACATTTGTAACCTAAACGTCAGATGACTGACAACCAGCCAAAATCTTCAGACAAGTTGTCAGTCAGCAGTCAGACTGTTGGACAAAGAACGTGACACATTAATGGCCGACAATTGGGAGAGATATTCCGAGCCGTACTCTTCAGCAGACTGTCACCCCACGTCCATCGCCGGCTGTTCTCCGCCCGTGAGTGATGGACACTGTGCTTCCTCGCGTGGCGTGATCCGTGGGCTCGCCTATAACAAGGCTTTGGTCCCTCGCCGGTGACTGAGGAGCGGTGCGGCATCTACGGGGGGCACGAAGCTTGGACATGTTCCTCGCCGGTACGTTCCGCTGTGATGTCAGGATCCTTTGAGTCACTGAACCCTTCGGAGTTTGGAGGTGACCCCAGATCACAGCTCTGCACTTCATTCACTTGTGGTAAGAGTTTTTGGAAAAGAGTGGGTGTGATCCTCGTCTTCCCGTGAGCGGGATGGAGACGTGCGCAGAGATCCGGCTTCACACTAATGAGGCGACTTCTTGTCAGTACTTGGGTCCACTCGGACATTATGAAAGAGTGATCCACACCGAGCCGCGGCAGTCTCCAGCCTGACCTCTCCCGACACATCAAACAGCCGGCGCTAACTTTGTGCTGGAGAAGAAAGCGGAAAGTATCGAGACTGGAACGAAGCAACAGGTCACCGCGGATTGTAAGTCCTTGTGATGTGGTGGAAATCTTCACAGAATGAGCAGTAATTTCATAGAGATTGTACAATAGTCTGATATTGTATCCGGAATTGTGCTCCGGTTACAGCCAGAGCTGCGCTCAAAATGCTGGAAGTTCAGATCAGCTCCTAATGGGGCCGTCCAGGACTTATATGAGGTCTCTCCCAAGTCCCGCTCCTGTCTTCTCTCCTCCGACAGCGGCCATATACCCTCCGACCATAATTCAACAGGCCGGGTCCTTCTCTTCCTCAACGTCATCTCAGACCAGAAGACCTCAGATATGGTAAATAGTTGTCAGGTCCCTCCAAAATCCCACGGGTGCGGATAACGTCTATCTAAAGTGTGTGGAGACCTTTATAATAGGTCAATAGTATCAGATAGTTGGGGGTCCGAAAGCCAGTGACCCCACTGGGCAGGTGCTGATGAATATACACAATGTAAAGAGCCGGAACGGCGCAACTCCATGCCCTGTATAGTGGCCGTTCTCGGGTTTTATTGAAGTGAATAGGCGCCGATCTGCAATACCGGCCACTACAACGTATCGAGGGCCATGCTGATCTGTGAAGGTCCTGGGTGTCGGACCCCCACCCATGTACCATCGATGACCCATCCGAAGGATAGACCATCCGCTTATAAGTCCTGCACTTTGGATATCTCATATGGCCAACAACTATCGCCTCCGCTTCCATTCTCACATGCTCGCTACTTTCATCGTTTTTCAAACTGCAATGGCTGATAACAGAGTGTAATGGATTGCACCATCACAAACACCATTCCTAATACTCGTACGTTTTGGATGTGTTCACACAGTGATTGCTTTGAGTGTCTGCAGGCCAGGAGAGGATCGGTCACGACACTGCTCCGGCTTCTCACCTCCTACTCTTCTGCTGACATTGCCAGTAGGAGTAACCGTAGGGTTTATTGTTTCTCCTGTGGCTGCTCTCTGCTGAGATTGCCAGGAGGCGTAACATAGGGTTTATTGTTTCTCCTGTGGCTGCTCTCTGCTGAGATTGCCAGGAGGAGTAACCGTAGGGTTTATTGTTTCTCCTGTGGCTCCTCTCTGCTGAGATTGCCAGGAGGAGTAACGTAGGGTTTATTGTTTCTCCCGTGGCTCCTCTCTGCTGACATTGCCAGGAGGAGTAACCGTAGGGTTTATTGTTTCTCCTGTGGCTGCTCTCTGCTGAGATTGCCAGGAGGCGTAACATAGGGTTTATTGTTTCTCCTGTGGCTGCTCTCTGCTGAGATTGCCAGGAGGAGTAACCGTAGGGTTTATTGTTTCTCCCGTGGCTTCTCTCTGCTGACATTGCCAGGAGGAGTAACGTAGGGTTTATTGTTTCTCCTGTGGCTCCTCTCTGCTGACACTGCCAGGAGGAGTAACCGTAGGGTTTATTGTTTCTCCTGTGGCTCCTCTCTGCTGACATTGCCAGGAGGAGTAACCGTAGGGTTTTTCTGCTATTATGTGATTTGCTCTCCTTTTCCATCGCACAGTCATAGATATGGGTAGTGGGTGCATATTGGATTACTGCTCCCCGAGGGAAGGACGGTGCAGCTTGGAGCAGACTCCTGTGAATCGGACCTTGTCAGGCTCCCGGGGATGAGGAGAGCTCTGCTGTTTGTGCTGGAGGCAGAGGATGTGGTCAGCGACGTTGGGTTGCCCGCCCTGGAGTCGTGGTCAGTCCTGAGCGTCCAGTGCACAGAGGCAAAGCACATTACCCGCTGCTCCGAGAAGCCACAACAGACACACAAATCTCACCGGGCGGCTATTTGTGGCCCGCGCCGCGCAAGGATTATTTTTTTGTGTAATTATTCCTCTAAATGATGTCTTCTTTTGGCAGGAGATGGAGGGGTGCAACCCAGATATTTGTGGCGTCAGTAAAGCTTGTGGTACGGAGAAGGGGCGACCGCCCGAAGCTTGTTTACTGCTTATTGCGAAAGTAGATTAGGGAGTGACCACGTGCTGGTGTTTTTCTGAAGCTTTGGACACTAGTAAGTAACTCCTTCGCTGCAGGTCATGTTCTTCCCCCGGCGTGTCATGGAAGGGGGTTTCTAGAAGACTGCACCTTCCCACGTATAGGGGGGGTATAGTGCAGGGGTCTCAAACGCCGCCAGGTAAGTGGCCGCACCTAGGAGACCTGGGACCGTCGCCTGCCCATCACGTTTCACTGTGACCATTCTTATTCGATACAATGTTTCTTTTTATTCCATTTTTATGTCCCTGTAATGACACCTTTGTCCAGAGCTTTTTTTAGTGTTTATTGTTTGGGTTATGCTGTCATTTTATAGCTTGGCTCGTTTCGGACACCGCAATACCAAACACATGACCTTTTTTTGTTTTCTTAGTTTATAGTGGCAAAATATTTTTCAGATTATTTTTAATTTTTAATTTATTTTTTTCTTTTTTAATTAAAAAAAAGAAAAGAAAATCCTTTTACATTTTTTATTTCGTCAATATCAGACGTTCTCCTTCCAATAAAGAAAAAAACAAAAAGCGAGCACCAAATGTGCACTTCAGCACTAAACATTCCAAACTGTACTTATTATAAAAATTTTGAGATTTTTGGCAAAAAATTGCAATTTCTTGAGCTGCCTCGTCACGTCACGGCAAATCTCATTTGAAGCAGTCCTACACTAAAATATTTTTATAAAATGTGCCATACGCACTCACATATGAATAGTAGAACTGCTCTCAGCAGCACTCACCTGGTCTATTTCCATCCCGTACCCATGACTGAGTCATGGCTGTGGGCGGGACAGGTCCAAGCAAATGCTGCATGAAGTAATAGCCTGTGGACAAAGCCTGATGACTGAATGTGAACAGTCACCAACCGCCAAAATCTAGACAGGTGGAATACATCCCAAATTGGGGTGCATAGCAAGGTGGGGGTCAGCCACCGACCAATTCAATGAAGAAAAAACAAAAAGCCAGCACTAAATGTGCACTTCAGCACAGTTCTCCTTCCAATATCCTTTGGCTTTTGTACTGTGGGATGTCTGATGTGTTTGTTTTCAGACTTTGCCGCTGTACGTGCTCAGCTGTCCTGAGGATGTCTTGGGTGGTCTGGTGCCCCACAGGCCGTAGACGACCATCTCAGGGGCTATACACTGTGTGCAGAATTATTAGGCAGATGAGTATTGTGATCACATGATACTTTTTATACATGTCGTCCTACTCCAAGCTGTATAGGTGAGAGCCAACTACCAATGAAGTAAATCAGGTGATGAGCATCTCTGTAATGAGGAGGGGTGCGGTGTAATGACATCAACACCCTATATAAGGGGGGCTTAATTATTAGGATACTTCCTTTCCTTTGGCAAAATGGGTCAGAAGAGAGACTTGACTGGCTCTGAAAAGTCCATATCGTGCGATGTCTTGCAGAGGGACGCAGCAGTCTTGAAATTGCCAAACTTTTGAAGTGTGATCACCGAATAATCAAGCATTTCATGGCAAATAGCCAACAGGGTCGCAAGAAGCGCTGGGCAAAAAAAGCAGAAAATAACTGCCCATGAATTGAGGAAAATCAAGCGTGAAGCTGCCAAGATGCCATTTGCCACCAGTTTGGCCATATTTCAGAGCTGCAACGTTACTGGCGTATCAAAAAGCACAAGGTGTGCCATACTCAGGGACAGGCCAAGGTAAGGAAGGCTGAAAACCACCACCTCTGACCAAGAAACAGAAGATACAACCTCATGACTGGGCCAAGAAATATCTAAAGACTGATTTTTCCCAGGTTTTATGGACTGATGAGATGAGAGTGACTCTTGATGGGCCAGATGGACGGGCCAGAGGCTGGATCAGTAAAGGGCAGAGAGCTCCACTCCCACTCAGACGCCAGCAAGGTGGAGGTGGGCACTGGTATGGGCTGGGATCATCAAACATCAATTTGTGGGACCTTTTCGGGTTGAGGATGGAGTGAAGCGCAACTCCCAGACCTACTGCCAGTTTCTGGAAGACAACTTCTTCAAGCAGTGGTACAGGAAGAAGTCGCTATCGTTCAAGAAAAACATGATTTTCATGCAGGACAGTGCTCCATCACATGCATCCAACTACTCCACAGCGTGGCTGGCCAGTAAAGGTCTAAAAGATGAAAAAATAATGACATGGCCCCCTTGTTCACCTGATCTGAACCCCATAGAGAACCTGTGGTCCCTCATAAAATGTGAGATCTACAGGGAGGGAAAACAGTCCACCTCTGGGAGCAGTGTCTGGAGGCTGTGGTGTCTGGAGGCTGTGGTGTCTGGAGGCTGTGGTGTCTGGAGAGGCTGTGGTGTCTGGAGAGGCTGTGGTGTCTGGAGAGGCTGTGGTGTCTGGAGAGGCTGTGGTGTCTGGAGAGGCTGTGGTGTCTGGAGAGGCTGTGGTGTCTGGAGAGGCTGTGGTGTCTGGAGAGGCTGTGGTGTCTGGAGTCTGTGGTGGCTGGAGGCTGCGGTGGGTGGAGTCTGTGGTGGCTGGAGGCTGTGGTGGCTGGAGGCTGTGGTGGCTGGAGGCTGTGGTGGGTGGAGTCTGCGGTGGGTGGAGTCTGCGGTGGGTGGAGTCTGCGGTGGGTGGAGTCTGTGGTGGCTGGAGGCTGTGGTGGCTGGAGGCTGTGGTGTCTGCTGCACGCAATGTGGATCGTAAACAGATCAAGCAATGACAGAATCTATGGATGGAGGCTGCTGAGGGTCATCAGAAAGAAAGGGGGCGATATTGGGCACTCATTTTTTGGGTTTTGTTTTTGCATGCCAGAAATGTTTATTTCTACATTTTGTTCTGTTATATTGGTTACCTGGTGACAATAAACAAGTGAGATGGGAATAGATTTGTTTTTTATTAAGTTGCCTAATAATTCTGCACAGTAATAGTTACCTGCACAAACAGATCCTCCTAAGAAGCCAAATCTAAAAACCCTCCAACTGCCAAAAATATTAAGCTTTGATATTTATGAGTCTTTTGGGTGATTGAGAACATAGTTGTGATCAATAATAAAGAAAAAATCCTCTAAAATACAACTTGCCTAATAATTCTGCACACGGTGTATGTGACCCCCCCACCCCCCGGGACCTCATATTCCAGACCACCCAGTGTAGTGCATAGTCCTCTTCTCTGAGTCAGGTCGGGGAGAGGTGTTGGTAAAGCTGAGGATCCCCCTGAATTACATGAACAGGTAATCGTCTGGCCGCCATGTGCTTCACCCAGCAAAATCTTCAATTTTTTTTTTTTTAGCGAAGGACGCATTGTGATTGCAGTGCCCCTTTATATTACCAGACTTTACCCCTGGAGGCAACAAAATGAATCATTTCACACACTTTTGGCTCCTTGGTCAAGACCCCGAAACTGGGCTTTACTGTGGGCACTGGTGCAGGTCACTGCCTTCTACTGCCACTTTCTCCTCAAATTTTTGGGGTTTCTGACAAAACATAGTTTTGAAAATTTGTTTATTTTAATGTTGAAAAGGATTGAAATATTTCACTTCTCAGATCGGACACAAAAGCACAGAACGCAGCCTGGGGATGTCTGTTTTCTGTAGCTCACTTGTCGGCTTTGCTGTGTAGACTGGGCTAGAATCCACAGAGCCATGTCATTATCATTAGAGGGGGTCTGTATAGTGATTTCATCATTCTAGGGCAGAGACAACAGTCGTCACATTGTCAATAGGTGAGCGGGGTCAACAGACAATTATCATTAGAGGGCGGAGTCAACAGTCACCTCATTATCATTAGAGGACAGAGTCAGCAGAGTCATCTCAGTGGTAGTAAGTTTAGTTGGAAAAGTAATCTCATTATCATTAGAGGGCAGGGTGACCCAAGCCACATATCATTAGGAGGAGGCCTCAGTATAGTCAGTTCATCAAATATGATTAATTGGTGGGGTCAGCAGAGTCATCTCATTATCATAAGTGGGCGGGGTCAGCAGCCATCTTGTTAGTGGGCAGGGTCAGCAGTTATCTCGTCATTAGTGGGCAGCATCAGTAGTTATCTCCATTAGTGGACGGGGTCACCACTCATTTCATTATAATTAGTGGGAGGGGTCAGTGAAGTCATTTCTTTAGTGGGTGGGGTCTGCAGTAATCGCATCATTAATGGGCGGGGTCACCAATCATCTCATTATTATTTGAGGCAGGGCACAGCAGAGTCATCTTATTATCATTAGTAGGCAATGTCACCAGAGTCATCTCATTAATAAAGGGTGGAGTCATAGCAGAGTCATCTCACCATTACAGGCCATGGTCACTGGTCATCTCATAAGAGGGTGGAGTCATCTCATCATTAGAGGGCAGGGTCACCAGTCATCTCATTATTAGAGGTTGGAGTCATCTCACCATAGGGCGGGGTCACCAGTAATCTTATTAGAGGGCAGAGTCATCTCATTAGAGGGCAGAGTCATCTCATTAGAGGGCGGGGTCACCAGAGTAATCTCATTATTAGAGGACGGGGTCACCAGTCATCTCAGTATTCGAGGGTGGGGGTCACCAAAGTAATCTCAGTATTAGGGGGCGGGGTCACCAGAGTAATCTCAATATTAGAGGGCGGGGTCACCAAAGTAATCTCAGTATTAGAGGGCGGGGTCACGAGTGATCTCAGTATTAGAGGGCGGGGTCACCAGATTGACCTCAGTATTAGAGGGCGGGGTCACCAGTCATCTCAGTATTAGAGGGCGGGGTCACCAGAGTAATCTCAGTATTAGAGGGCGGGGTCACCAGAGTAATCTCAGTATTAGAGGGCGGGGTCACCAGATTGATCTCAGTATTAGAGGGCGGGGTCACCAGAGTAATCTCAGTATTAGAGGGTAGGGGTCACCAAAATAATCTCAGTATTAGAGGGCGGGGTCACCAGAGTAATCTCAGTATTAGAGGGCGGGGTCACCAGAGTAATCTCATTATTAGAGGGCGGGGTCACCAAAGTAATCTCAGTATTAGAGGGCGGGGTCACCAGAGTGATCTCAGTATTAGAGGGCGGGGTCACCAAAGTAATCTCAGTATTAGAGGGCGGGGTCACCAGAGTGATCTCAGTATTAGAGGGCGGGGTCAGCAGATTGACCTCAGTATTAGAGGGCGGGGTCACCAGATTGATGTCAGTATTAGAGGGCGGGGTCACCAGAGTAATCTCAGTATTAGAGGGCGGGGTCACCATCGTAATGTCCGTATTAGAGGGTGGGGTCACCATCGTAATCTTCGTATTAGAGGGCGGGGTCATCATTGTAATCTCCGTATTAGAGGGCGGGGTCACCAGCGTAATCTCAGTATTAGAGGGCGGGGTCACCAGAGTGTTCTCAGTATTAGAGGGCGGGGTCACCAGAGTAATCTCAGTATTAGAGGGCGGGGTCACCAGAGTAATCTCATTATTATAGGATAGGGTCA